>NC_053156.1:124623431-124923431 GCF_016835505.1 Polypterus senegalus
ACATATAAACATATATATATACATATCTATACATATACACATATACACATATATATACATATCTATACATATACACATATATATATACATACACTCTTTGGGGTGCGAGCAACTGTTGCTGGGGGTGGCAGAATCCATCAAGGAAGAAAAATGAAAAACATTATTTGTACAAAATCTTAATTTATTTATCCATTCCTAAATAATTAAATGGGCAGGCTATTTCGTATCAGTGCAATACGCTGTTTGTTAAAGCGTATGACTCCCGCTCTTATGTGCAAGTCTGCGTGGATATTATGAACTATCGTATCTGTTCAAGTTCTATTTAAATTTTAAATAGAAGGAATTTTTATTTAGTCGACAGAAATATCTTTGGTAGGAATGTAAGTTAAATGTAGGCATCATTGCATAAATTTTTCTTCACCATACAAATGTAAAGAGTAAATTCGCCTTACATTCCAACCAAAGATATTTGTGTCGTCTAAATCAGGGGTGTCAAACTCAATAGCACAGGGGGCCAAAATCCAAAAACACTTTAGGTCGCAGGCCGAACAGGATAAACATTTATTGAACACACTAAAACTAAACTTTTAAAACTTTACTTTTTTGAACATAAATATGAATAAAAACAGACAGGAATATTATTCCTGAATAAATCAACTCAAACCTTAAATAACTTATAATATTTTGCTCTCCATAAAATATATCCTGTCTAAATTATACAAGTTAGAAATAAAGTAACGTTAAAAGAACAAACATTCAAATTTCTTTACTCTTATGTAATTTTATATAAAAATAAACTTAAATTTTAAATATCCCAAAAGATTTTGCTCTCCATAAAAATATATCCTGTCAAAATTATACAAATTCAAATATGAACATGCTGCATAACAAAACCTGGAAATATAAATAAAATTTGTTCTTTTCAGCAATAACAAATCATCATTCAGTTGTCTTTGCTCTTATGTCATTTTATCAGATTTGGAAGCCTGGCATCTTTTTTTGGCAACAAGTTCGTTTATGTTTGGTGTGAGGTTCTGTGTTGTGGAGATTCTCAGGATGGACTGCAGGTGCTCATCAGTGAGGTGACTCCTGTGTGCTGTTTTGTTAGTCTTCATCACTGAGAAGAGCTTCTCACACAGATATGTGCTACCAAACATGCACAAGGTTCGAGCTGCATGTAGACGGAGCTGGAGCATTTCTGCGGGAATGGAGTGAATAAACTGTGTGGGCCCTGCAGTATCGTACTTTGCCTTCAGTGTGCCATTACACTGCAGCTCAATCACCTCCATCTGAATCTGCACAGGTGCAGTTTCCACATCGACGCAAATGGGTTGCGAAACAACTCAAAATTCTTTTTTTGTTCTTCAAAGTCACCAAAGCGCCGTGCGAACTCAGTGCGCAGTGCGCTCAGTTTATCAGCAAAGTGCGTGTTTGGGAACACCGTTGTGCCGACTTGGTTCAACATTACTTGGCAACAGGGAAAGTGGGGCAAGTTGCACTGGTGCATTTGTGTCTCCCATAAAAGCAGCTTCACTTGAAATCACTTTGTGATTGTGCACGGGTAAAAGCTGAAGTGTCAGATTCTTCTTTAACTCTTCTGCTTTCTGTATCTTCTGCATTGCATTCAGGTCTTTCAGGTTATCCTGATGTTTTGTCTCATAGTGCCGTCTTAGATTAAATTCTGTAATTACAGCCACATTAGCTCCACAAATGAGACACACGGGTTTACCGGCAATGTCAGTAAACATATACTCAGCCTCCCATCGGTTTTTAAAGGCTCTATTTTCAGAATCAACTTTTCTCTTCGGCATCGTGTGGGCTAGCTTTGCAATAACTTGCAGCATCATAAGCTAGACTTGATTAACGCGTAAGTGTTACAAGGCAGCTGAAGCGCTGCATTATGGGATCTGTAGTTTATTGTGTTACCAGCGCTTCATATCCCGGGCCATTAATAACAATAATACAGTATATAAAATGATCTCGGGCGGATATAATTACGCCGGGCGGATGTGGCCCTGCCTTGAGTTTGACACATATGGACTAAATAGAACTTGAAAAGATATATTTTTTCGAATGTGATCGCGCAATTCAGATCGAGTTGACGCGCACTACAGTACATCGAGCCCGCGTGCTATTGTGGTTTTGCCTGCGTGCCTCAATAAGTCACCCTCCCCTCACTCTTACTTTTTTACCGCTCATCTAATGAATACACTGAGTATGGCTTTACCAAAACAATCATTGATGGCGAATAAAGTATCCATTATTCGAGTATGTAGATTGGGGTATATACCCGCGTATCGCAGCGGAGAAGTAGTGTGTTAAAGAAGTTATTAAAAAGAAAAGGGAACATTTTAAAAATAACGTAACATGATTGTTAATATACAGTAATTGTTTTGTGAGTGTTATGAGTGTTGCTGTTTTCAAGGATTTGATTATCATTATTTCTTTCAATCAGGTTCGTATTTGTAGGATGTGTTGTGTTCAAGTTACATTCCGTGTTTGTCAATCGTTGTAAAGATTACAGTTATCTATCAGACGCTTCATATTTTTTTGCTGCCTTTTCAATTGTGTAATTCAGTTTTTGTTCAGCACTCTTTGGAACAGTTGCTTTTTGTCTGTGCACTGCGTCAGTTCACGTGAGCCGCTCGGTGTACATGCATCGAAGTTTCCCAGCTGTGCTGGTGCCATGTCAGCTATGTCCACGGCTGTATTTAATGTTAGCTAAGACCCGGCGCTTAAAAGTTTCTCTCGCAGTTTCGCTGAGTTTGTGCCAAACACCACCCTGACCATCTCATCTTCCTCTGCATAAGCACAGTCCTTCACCCGTGAATATTTAGCGGCAGTGTTTTTATTGGATTGCCGCTGACGGACGACCTTATATGGGCAGGCACTAAATTACAAACGCCAGCAGCAGCCTGTCTATGAACTTAATTTAAACTTTAGGTTTACACCGTGCTTTGTTTCCGAAGTAGCAGCACTCATGAATATGGCTGTATATGTCACTCGCTTGCTTCTTATTGTTTCGCTGCCTTCTCAATTATATATTGCATGTTTTCTTCAGCGCTTTTTGGAGCTCTTCCTGGTTTTCTACGTACTGCGTGATTACGTGGGAGGCGTGGTGATGTCACACGAAACTCCGCCCCCCACGGCTTTCGAGCTCAACTCCATTACAGTAAATGGAGAAAAACAGCTTCCAGTTATGACCATTCTGCGTAGAATTTGAAATGAAACCTGCCCAACTTTTGTAAGGAAGCTGTAAGGAATGAACCTGCCAAATTTCAGCCATCCACCCACACGGGAAGTTGGAGAATTAGTGATGAGTCAGTGAATGAGTGAGTGAGTGAGTGAGTGAGGGCTTTGCCTTTTATTAGTATATATATATATATATATATATATATATATATATATATATATATAGTAATAAGCACAAGAGAGTCACAAAAAGGTTGGAGTGAAGGAGGCCATCCTGTATATTTGAAAAAACGCTGAAAAAGGAAAGCAAATCAAACATGTCTTTACAGACAGAAGTCTAAAACAGAACTAACTAACATAGGTGAATCTGGGATATATATATTGTAGCAGCAGGAAGTGGAGGGTTCAGGGAAGCTGGAACTGGAAGTGATGTCATCCATAGGAGTGTTCTGGAGAACAGAAATGGTTTCATTGGTGGGCTGGTTTTGGGGACTGACATGAGGTGATTGATTGGCAGGTTCTTCAGCTGGTCTGCAGAGGGACAACAGTAGAAAGCATCAGATTACAGCACCAACTCCCGGTCCATCTGTGACATAATATTGTTTGAGCCTGTATACCATCTCCCATGTGTGTTTGTGTGACTATATATAGCCATATCCATCACATTCACATCATCATTGTAACACAACTCACATTATTCAAGGTGTTGTCCATATTTTCAGTCATGCACCACCCTGATACAAAAATCTGGGTACTGTATTGCATGCAGAGACACAGCAAATGAAATGCTTTCATCCAACTGATCTGCAGGAGAATGTCATCAGTTCAGCTAATCACTTGGGTTTTATTGTGGCCATTTGGTCCATATGAACCTTTTACTACCCATGCATCCTTTTCCTGAACCTATATCCTTTCCATTGGAAGTTTAAATTTCCTATATTGGCAATTCCATGTAGATGAGGCAGTGGGGTCTAATGCAAAAAGGGATACCAGTGCCTTGTCATAAATATATATTTTTCAAAGCCATGGCAAGAAAGGGATCATTCAATATACAGTTCAACCCTAGTTCAGCAGACAAATGTAAAAAAGTAAAGTGAGCCTCTTTAGAAATGAACACCTACAGTTAAGAGCTTGTATGTTTATTTGAAATAAACAAAGTTCTGATTTTTGCTTTACTTATAGGAATACTTCTTAAACCTTGAATATTCCTTACCAAGAGGACTGATAAGGACTAAAAGGTTATTTGTTATGTCTGTATATGCAAAACTATAGAACTGCAAGACAGTGCATTTACTCTTTCACATGCATGGATATGTACCAGTTATTCTGTTTATTCCTACTACAGTTTTTAGAATTTTTGTGCTTATAAACATGATCAATAATTGTTCACATTCATGGTATACAAGATTAGGATTCCACTAAAAGGAAAAGTACTCCCCATCAGAAGATATTTCTTGCAATGTTAAAACTTCTTTTCCCCACCTGATGTAACACAGCACTTTAATGTTGCTTATTTAATATTCATTTTGTTGGATTTTCTTATTTTAGGACCATGCGTTTACTTGAAAATTTGTTTTTCATTGGGATTTGAACTTGACTAAATTTTAAATTATAAAACAGTCATTTATTTAAATAAATGTGAGATCAGTTTATTTACATATAGATGCACACTTGCTGCAGTTATGCTTTCATACTTTCTACAAGCAAAATAATTCATACACTTTCTTTTTTCATTTCATGGTGGCTACTCTTGCCACTCACTGGTTTTCATTACAGCAACGTTCCTAATGCCTTTGTGCAGACATATTACCTAAACTGAATTTTATTTTTTTTTAATTCAGATAAAACCCTATAACTTTAAAAATAGTCTCCAAAATCTGTTTGACTCATTTTCAAGAATCATACTAGATAGTGTTTTGCTTCATCTGCCTTAAAATTAAAAAGCAAAGAGGTGACAACTTAAAATGAAGTGTTAGTCACTATAAATCCAATGTAGAGTTATTTGTGCCTTTGTCTGTTACTCAAAATGAACCCATCATCTATTCACCTATCCTTTTCATAAATGTGTTTATCAATGAATTATTCATTGATCACTTTTCCGAATCTGCTTGTTAAGTGTGAAGGTTGAACCTATTACTAAAGGTTATTATTGTCATTAGTGACAAGGAAGGAACCAATCTTGGACAGGGTGCCAGGACATTACGTGCTTACTCATGTATAGGGTTAAATTAAACAGAACCTTTTACATTTATCACTACAGAAAATACACTTCACATAAATATTCCTATTATGGGACATACTTGTAAGGAATGAACATATTACATGTACTTAATAACTAATGCTCTGGACAGTAGGGTCATTCCAAGACACCAATAAATGTGGAGAAGACAGGATGAACTCTACACTTGAAAGCCAAAAATATATTTGAACACTTTCTGGTAGGCCCCATGACCTCCTGTAGATGCTACGTTGCACTATGAGGAGGCCCAAATCAGGCAGGACTTCAATTACAGACAGCATTTGGCTTCTAGCAAAGGCACAATTAGGATTAGAACTGTATGTTAAAACAACATACAATCACTGTTCCCCTCCAAGAATAACATCAGAGATTATATCCACAGCAAATCTCACTAATCTTCTCATTCAAATGTCATATATGGTGGTGAGAAAATATGACTCATTTGAACTGATTTGAATTTATTCCTGTCATATTTAACCAGGATTGGTGTGTCAGGTCAAGTGATTAATTTATATTTGTTTTAATAATCATTTACATACTGTGATGCTTGCCCTTTTACTGCCAGCTTTAATGACTTGTTCTGTTGCTTTTCTTTCAGGACTAATTAAAGACAGAGCTCCATGAAAGGAATAAAAATATAAAACAACAAAAAATAAGCCTGCAATGTTTAGACAACACCAGCTGCACAACACCCTCCGCTTCACTTTTCAACCAGCAGTATATGGAGTCTGATGTCCCAAATGTCTCCTACTTGTCAACTGCTTTTTGAACTGCAACAGCAGCACGAACAACAGCAAAATGGAAAAAGATCTGCTACAACAACAGGTGTAACACAGTAGAAGGAGGCAAAGGTCAAGTACAGGCCACATGAAGGATGAGAAAAAACTGCTTCCACGCTTGACTACAACACGGGACACTTCTCGCTCATCCCTCTTCCTTTGTATTCTTCTTTTTAAAAATGTGCTATTCTTTTCGATTTCCACAGGCCTTTGGACTAATGAAGGTACTTCCTTCTCTTGTTTAATAGTTTAAAACCGCTGAAATTGGTAGGAAAAGGAGTGAGAATCAAAATTACAATTTCCTATTTAATACCTTGGATAATCTCTGTTGATTTGCTGTAGGTGTGATCACTCAGAATAGTACAGTGATAACTCATGAGTTAAATCTTGGTGGACCACTTCAATGAAGAGACTGGACATTTGACCAGGCTATCTGACCACAGCATAAAGCTAACTGGCCACTGGAAAATAAGGGAAGGTGCAAAGAAGTTTAAAAAAGTGGTGAAAATGCTTACCAGGGTGAAATACTGGGTGACAAATGAGTTGCTTTCTCTGTTGTAACTCCCTTCTTAATATGAGTACATCTCCACTTTTGACTTATGGGCTTTATTTTGGGATTTTTCAAGGCCTGTGTTAATATCCCAAATGTTTAAATAGAAATAGAAAAAATCAACATTCTTATGATTACCTGCTTTCTACAGGATATTTATTTCATTTGCCTTTGAAATAACCCTGTTCCCTTCAATTGGCTGTAGCAGATAAGGTAAACTGAGTGTTGGCTCAGTTTTTTTTTTTCCTCATAAATGATTTCAGAAGTTCCAAATGTATTTTAGAATTTTCATTATTTATTTAGGACATATATAAAGTAAAGAAATAGTAATTCATGATTTTATTACAACCATATTATCTCGAAATTGTAATAATCAGGGCCATTGCCTAGTCACACCTCCTGTGAGTATGAATAAAGAACACATTCACAAACATGGATAACATTTTAGTGAAGATACTGCAAAAATGCATGTTTTACTCATATGCTATTATGTCACAAGACATGAATAAAGGCATTTGTGGTGTTAATCACAATTGCAAAGCATCAGTTCTTCTGCACAATTTGGCCTATTACAATAAGGTCACTTTGGAATGGTCACAGGTGACTTAAGTAAAACCCCCTTTCTCTTGATATTGCAAACTTCAGTGTAAAACTTGTAAATCCTTCATATTTATAAGTAATTTCACCAGCCCGTCACAGGCTCTTAAAATATGCTATTCTGCACAGAGATGAATAACCCATCTACTGATGTTTTAATGGGTAATGTAGACCAGAATAAGCATGTGTTAACGTCATTTTACATAAGAATAAAGGAGTAACAGATGCACTCTAAAGCGTTACTGAAACATGTTCTAAAAATCATAATGTTGCTATTCTATATAGTATTAATAACACAGAAAATCAATAATTATACAGGTATAGATTTTTGGGGGAAAAAAAGTCAGAGCAATGGATACAAAAGCGGTGTTAGTGCAGGCTGTGCTGAGTGCTATTAGGAGCCCATATGTCAAAAAGGGAGAGCTTCTCTGTTAAAGAGGTCTTTAAAATATGCACTGTGCTGTGCTCAGAATGCACGTTGTCAGCCCCAAACAAGCAGCCCACTTGTCCAGCTTGCTAAATTCACACTGTGCTGCAGCTCCAATGGATGCACTGCTAAAATGATGCATACTGTATGTTGTACTATTATATAACGTATGACAGCATATATTGCTACTGAGATCATCTTGTCCAATTATACAGATCCACTTTATGCATTTTTTTAGAATTACAGGGTTTATTTCTTTCTTTTATGTGTTTTTTCTGTTTTGTTGCTTTGGACGGACATTGTGCCAAGAGAACATAGTACATGTTTAGAAAGTTCTCAGCCTTCTTCCTTTTTTAAATATGTGGTCCCTCATCCTTTTAGTACACTTTTTTAAATTGAAAACCAAAATTCCCTCAAGGTGTAAAAAATCTAAAAGGAAGCTTCACTTGTTATAAAGAAATTAAAATTGTTTGTTGGGGCAGCGGATGGGGTGGACAGGTTTGGCGGTCAGATCTGCTAAAATTTCACACTTTTTTACTTCAATTCTATGATCCAGGCATTCAACGAGACAATCTTTTTCATTTGCATAATCCCTTTAGTTATACCTAAAATGGTATAAAAAATGAGGTCAGAGCGGGAAGGGGGTATTGTTGAAATTAGTCTTTAAAAATGAAACAGCCCTAAAATCCTTTAAAGGCATTTTCTCTTTTTCTTGACTTGGTGAAGATAAAATGTGCAATTATTTTCTCAGATGCTGAATAAAGGGGAACAGGGTACTACTGATTTTGTCTACAATAGTTGACCTTCCCTGGGAAGGGAAGGGCAATCTAGCATCCATTTATTAAAAGGGTAATAATAACAGGGATTCAGATTCACTGGTGGCTTAAGTTACACTCACTTTGAAGATGCTGTTACAATTTGTCCATCAGAGTCATTTTCTGTAGTAGACATCAAGCATGCCTCCTGAACTTTAATGGTTTCTTTTTCATATTTAAGAACCTTTTGCACAGGACAGAAGTAGCAGAACACAGCAAAATGCATGCATATTGTCAATGAGTCCCAGTAACCATCCTTTTAATGTACTGCTGCCAGCTGAAAGGGCAGAAAGGAGGGAAGAACCCCACTAAAGGAAGACAGCAGAAAGGAATTATGGTCAAAAGAAGGGCCAATATATTAGGGTTCAATTACTTTTATCTCTTCACAGCAACCTTACATTGTTAACATATCTCGGAAGCTTTTACAGAGTCACAATCATTTCAATCCAGTGGGCTCACAAAGTTTCTTACTGGAACAAAACTTGATAGCCTTTTTATTATGCATAAGCAATTTCATTTACCTATTTAATAATGACCTGAAAAAAATCTTCTTTCCATTACTTAATGCAGGCAAAGATTTCAAGTACATGTTGCCTTTTTACAGTCTACAGACCACTAGTGACTTTAGCAGATGTATCTGGGGTTTTTTTCTGGCTTTCTACACATGCATTTTGTCTCCAGCACTATATTTTTAGGTTGCTTCCTACCATACTTAGCAGCACATCATCAAAATGAGTCTTGATCTCCATTTATCTGTTCACTTCATGTACTCTCTTTATCCAGTCTAGGATTGTAGAGGCCTGAATCTATCCTGGCAGCACTTGGCACCAAGCAAGAACCAGTCCTGGGCATGTTTCTAGTCCAGCACAGGGCCCATTCACACATCCCACTAACATGAGGCTGATTAAGAATCCCCTAATAACAAAACAAATATGTCTTTGAGATGTAGCAGTAAACTGCAGTACTGTTTAGACACAGGAAAAACATGGAAATACCATGCAGACAGTGACCAGGCTCAGAATCAAACTACTACAGCAATGGAACTAAACTGTGGGACCACACCTCTAACCACTGCGCCATTGTGCTGCTCTTGCTCTATCCTTCACATGGCATTAATAAACTTAAGACATACTATCAAGAGGTGGCCACCATTTAGCTCACAGAAATTCTAACTGCATTTTGAGACAGATAATAATATATACTGTAAGATATAAAGAATCACCTATAATGTATTAAATGCAGTTGAAACCTTTTTTTAAATTTACTGTTTGCAAAAAATAGGAAATATTTCTTGACTCTTGCTTTCCATTGTATTTTTTTGGTATATATTTTGAGTTCACCTCTCAGATCAGCACAACCTACTGCTGCAATTGTGCATTTTTGCTCACATCCTTTTAGTAAAGTTGTTTGGTACATCCATAGTTTTTCACCCATATGAATTTAATTTTAATATTGAGGTAACTAAAAACATGGGGGCCACAATAAGATTTAAGAAAACCCTGGTCTCCCTGTTTATTACACAATTGAAAGAAGGAAGAGTAACATGCTGTGAGACACAATACACTGTAATACTCCATGAAAAAGCACCCATTGAAAAACAGGAGATTCAGCAAATGAATCTGTGTTGTCATCTTTGTCTCTTCTCTTTTCTCCTTTTCTCACCATAATCAGGTCTAGTCTTGCAATCACTTATCAGTTCCTTCAATGTCAGGTGTCCTGGAGAAGAGAACAGACTTGCATCTCGATGTCCATACAAATGTGCCCCACCACAAAACCTCTTTGAATACATTAATGCCAGCATATTCAGTGTCTATTTTTCTAGGGTATTAATGGAATTATATAAGGTGTCCAGACAATATGCTATAAAATATTTATATGTCCATGCTTTTCACTTTTACCTTAAAATGTGAATGACAACAGCACATTTCACCTAACAGACTGTAAAATTTAATGTTATATGTAGCACCTGCAGCCACTGTCACAACAAAGTTCGCTTTGATGCCATTGAAGTAGGTGCTGCCTGAGAGTAGAAAAGGCTAGTAAGGCTATTGGCATCTTAAAATGTTCTAAAACTTAGTAGTCTCTACCCAAAAGCAACAAATATGTAAACATTGGCACAGTGGTTTGTAAAACACTGCAAATCAATATACTTGCTTGGTCATGGTAAACACCTAGAACTATTGTCTAAATCCATTTAATCCCAACATAAGGCTCCTCTGGCTGGAGCCTATTACAACAGCATTGAGTACAAGTGAAGAGTCTGATCGGCACAGTGTTCCAATCCATCACATATGCACATCCTCAGCGTGATAACATGAAGGTGCCAATGAATCTGACACCTGGAATGGAGGAGGAAAGACAAAGGATTTGAAAAAAAATCCACTTGGACAAAATAAGAATGTTCAATCTCCTGGAGCTGTGAGGCAGCAGGCAGCACTAACCACTGTTATTCCACATAACCAGAATAATTAGAAGCATCAGAGCATGGTCCAAATCTGAAAGCTTTAGTATGAGAGAAAAGCAACAGAAGCAGGTGAAACTAACAGACTATTGGAGACAATAATAATGAAAAAACTACAAGAGCTGTAACACTGAGAGACAGGAGGTCTCCAAACCTCACCTCACGTACCCTGTATTCAGTATGTCATAGCAGGGGTAATCCATTTATAGCCTACCTTAAGATTATGTGTGGAGCATCTCCAGGGTATGATGAATCTCAAGATAAATCTCTAGCTGAATTTGCTTAATTTTGCAGACTTCAGCGTTTATAGTCTCTTTGATTTATTTACATTACATGTTATTCCGGTGACACCATTTTGTGTTTTACCATGGCTGACATTTTTGCTACTGTCTTGGACATGTCATGTTGTTTATAGTTGCTAAGCCCATTGTCAGACATATAATGTGAAGATTATAAAACATAAAATGAAAACACACAGCTACTCATTATCTGTGCACTGGATTCACCATTCTAAAAGAATTAGTGTAGCACGAAGAACAAATTTGTGTTAGAAATTTTGTTGCTTTCTTCTTTGTTCTGCCTTTGATGTCTGGTTTGGTTTGCTCCTCTTGGTACTTTGACTACTGCCTGTTAATATTAATTCATCTTTGCCCACACCATTTGATTCTTCCATCTCCTGGTTTCTTTTATTTAAAGTTAAATTATCTATGCTTCTGTACTTCATTGGTGTTCAGTACACATAAACACAGTTTTGAGTTAAAGAGTGCCCAACAGAGTCATGTGACCATCTCAAAACAATGCCATCTAGTAGCTCCAGAATCTAATGCACACCAGGAATAAGGGGGCTGACATAATACAGTATATAGGGAGCTATCTAGTGGCTTGGGGAACTTGACAATCTGCAGTTTAGGCAGACAGACAGACAGACAGACAGACAGACAGACAGGTAGATAGATATTCTTTTGATCCCAAGTAGAAACTGTAGTGCAGTATCACAGCAGCTGACCCAAAATACACTTGAAATGAAGCGGTAAATAAATCACTTAATAACTACATCCATCTATTTTCACCTACCTCAATGTAAGCCTCCTGAACCCTTAGCAGTTGGAACTTGTAGATGGTTTCTCCTTTTCTAACATTATCCCTTTCTGCACCTGGTAAACCACTATTTTATTCATTTTTATTTACACATGGTTTTGTTGATTTTATAACTCGTTGTAAATGCTATTTAAAACAGTAGTAACAAAACATAACATTGCCAAACCAATTAAGCCAAATTCAGGCTTGTGAGAATAAAGGCTAACCCAGCAGAACTGGGTACAAAGCAGAAAACAACCCTGGATGAGGTGCCAGCCCATCACGGGAATCCCAGTAATGACTTGCAAAAATCTGATCACTCTCATTAAAAGAGTGTTCAATGTCAGCTTGCTGTCTTTACCAGTAATGGGAGTTCTCAGTTACAAAAATGTTGTTCTGGAAATGTCACAACCAGGTCAGTTATTTTCTTGTAGACAAGCATCACTTCAGGTTGCTTTTGTATACAAGTATGTTGTAATTTCACTGTGCTAAATGATGGAGCTCATTCTTGGTGCACTGCATGTCTACCACTTGAACATAACTGTTAAATGTGTGTAAAGAGTGCTGTTTTTTAACTTCTTTTTTGACATTTGATATTGAATTTTTTTAAGTGAATTGCGTTGCAATCCAGTTTGGTTTTTAAAATAGAGGCAGTAAATGAAGAACATATTCTCTAATAATTCTGGCCCTTTAGCTGAATTGTCCATCGAGACATGTGCCCACACAAAAGAACGTCTCATTGATTTTGATTCTTTTGCCTTGCACATGCTGTGTTAATTGCTGAAGAAAGGAAACTGTTAAGGACTTCAGCTGAAACCATCGCAACTAAGAGGGCAAATTATGTTTCTGAATCACTCACTTGAGAATGTGACTGGTTTTCATGTTGCTTTGATTAAAATTTCTGCTGCTATAATTATTGTTTGCAGACTTTTCTTTTGATAAAATATGGCCTTGTGTTTGGAAACATGTTTGAAGTGTTCACTTGTTAAAGAAGGCCCAAGTATGCCATACATAACATGACCTTTGATACAAGACAGACCACCCACCTCAAGAACTACCTCAGTTGTTTCAGGCACACGGATACATTATGGCAGTTTCTGGGTGACCATGGCTATGATGAATTGTTGCATGGGGATGACATTACATTCAGTGTTTATTACATGTGTTTCTTTAGACCAAAAACACACTTTCTTGATTTGGTGATCATGATCTGTAACCTTCTTGTTCTCTGAAAAAATGTACCAGTAAGTAATGATGTTAATTCCTAATAAAAGCTATAAATCACATTTAGATGTTGATGTGTTAAGGTATTTTAGTTGTCTACACACACTCTTATGGTAGGGACTGCTGGTGTAGGCACCGGCTCTGCACATTAGGGCAGCATGATAGTGCAGTGTTTGGTAAATCTGAGAATATCATATGTGTAAATACTGTATCTATGAATAATATCTTAACTCAAACAAATATAATCCTTACCAGGGATTAAGGTGCAAAGCAGGAGATAGATAGATAGATAGATAGATAGATAGATAGATAGATAGATAGATAGATAGATAGATAGATACTTTATTAATCCCAACGGGAAACTCACATACTCCAGCAGCAGCATACTGACAAAAAACAATATTAAATTAAAGAGTGATAAAAATACAGGTAAAACAGACAATAACTTTGAATAATGTTAACGTTTACCCTCTCCCCCCAGGTGGAAATGATGAGCCACATAATGTAGGGAAAAAGATAGATGATGATTTTTTTTTTGTGTTGGGGACGCAGCCTATCTCAGCAGCACTGTGTGGAAGGCAGGAGCCAGTTCATAACCGGGCACTCTTATATGGGTCCACTTGCTTGGGAACAGGGTAAACAGTCTCCCTGGGTAGCATCATGTGCAACACCGTCATTAGGTCTACATATGGCAACAGTCTATATAGCAGGGCCCACTCTTGCACACACAATGCCAAAGCACTACTTTAGAATCACCAGTTGACCTAACCTGAAAATCTTTGGGGATGCAAGATAAAAACCTGACTACCTAGAGAAAATCCCACACCAACACTGGGGGAGTGTGAAAACACTGCCCAGAGTGAGATTTCAGCCCAGGACTCTTAAGCCATGAGGCAACAAGCCTAACCTTTGTACCACAGTGCTTTTGATAGACAGACAGATGTTCATCTACTGATGAACTGAATCACAAGTTCACTGTCCCATTCATGAATTTCCCCCCAGATTAAATAAAATAAAAAAACACTTAATCGTATTAAAAAATGTAGGATGCTCAATTGTTTTATAAGAAGAGGCACTTTTGGTGTTCACAGTTCCAGGGGCCTCATGTATAAATGGTGCGTACGCACAGAAATGTTGCGTAAGAACTTTTTCACATTCAAATCGCGATGTATAAAACCTACACTTGGCGTAAAGTCACGCACTTTTCCACGGTACCTCATGCCTTGTCGTATGCAAGTTCTCCGCTCGGTTTTGCAGACTGGCGACACCCAGCGTCAAAGCAGTGCTACTGTTGCTGTGTGGTTACTCTTTATTTTCCTGATGCGGCTTTATAAATACACTGAAACTAACTGCATATTGTTTATTAGTGTAATGCATCTGATTGTAATTAACTCGTAACAATATAATGGCCCAGGGAACAGCCATAATATTCCAAATACCATAACTGCTTTAGCGTTGTTACTCTCACTGCACCTTCTTCTTCTTCTTCTTCTTTCAGCTCCTCCCGTTAGGAGTTGCCACAGCGGATCATCTTTTTCCATATTACTCTCACTGCACCACTCAGAGTATTTATATCACTGTATCTGAGTGGGGAATCACAGCAGCTGATCGGAAAGAGAATTATCGGTATACAGCTTCAAGGACACGCTGTCTCAGCCACTGCAAAACGTTTTAAAGCCTTTCCTGTATGGACCTCGCGGTTCAGAAACAGTTTAATCCCAAGAACTTTAAATGCACTCAATCAATTGCTCCTTGTAGAACGGTTTGTACTTATAAGTACAATCACCCCACTGTAAACTTGCACTACAGTTATAATATCGCACAACCTGGGCCACTTTATAAAGCGCGTATTTACATATGATGACGATATCATTTTTAAGGTGAAATGCAGCAAAATATGTTTATTAAATTATACAGATAAAACTTTAACTTCATTTAAATAATCTATATTCTTCACTGGGAGTGTCGTTAAGGATAGAATAATTAAACATGTACTACAAAGATATTTCAATGTTCCTTAAACGTTTTGAAGAATCGGCGCTAAGCTTACAGATGGCTTAACTTCTATTACAGAGCTGATTGTGTGGCGATCGGTTACTTGGGGAAAGAAAAGCAAGGACTGCAGTGGCGGCTATGCCAATATATATTGAATATAAAACAGAAAGAGAAAATAACAACACAGCTAAAAACGCAGTGACAAATTTCGGCAAAAGTTAAATGCTTGTGTCATGAGCATGAGGCGGCTATGCAGTGTCTGCAACGGACGTGGCCATCCACCGTGCATAAGCTACCTTACTGACATTGATTCTTCCTCTGCCCAGTGCCACCACGAGCCTAGAGCCGTCACTGAGTAGCGCTGCAATAAATTATTTCATCGAAGTGAAACATGTTTAATAACATGCTTTAACTCCTATCATCATTAAAATGATATCACGTATACATCTCAGTATTTTAGTTATTCAGAGAGCTGTAATATCACGAATGTAATGGATTCTGTGTCCTGTCGGAGGAAGAGAAAGCTGGTTTAAGAAGCAAGTAGTGATTCACACACATAGATCACATACGAGTAGAAGATCAAATACAAAACAAAGCATTTAACGTGCTACTTTAATTACGATGTGATTTGAGAAACTGGTTAATTAAACGATTTTAAGATGAAGTTTATGATGTTCTACTTTAATGGCAAAATAAACTACATAATTAAAGTGGCAATGTCGAGATTGAAGTTGACATTTCATGCTTTTTCCCCACTGTGTGCCTTTTTTTCTCTGTACCCTAATAAGCTTTCATATGACACTCAGACAGTGGGCTACAACTCGCCTTTTCACGGCGACTTTGATATGTGACTCCTTTTTTATTTCCGGCACTGTGCGATTTTGTGAACGTGAGCTTTCAAGTTTCTCTAACACGCTATGTCACTCGATCAACTTCCTTTTGTTGATTATACCACGGTTTATTTGAACAAATAGTATGTTTTTCCTTTGCCTCCACTTGGTATTCACTGAAATTCTTCTATTTCCCCCCGTGCTTTTCCCATTGTCTTTTCATAGAAGGCTGAGCTTAAGGGCGATTTATATTGATTTGCATATTCAAAGAGGCGTAATTCTGGGAGGGGTTGGGGCGTTACATAAAGCGCGTGCACGAGCGTTAGTTTTCACGCTGATCGGGATTTATGTAGCGGAAGAACGTGGAAGTTGGAGTACGCACAGATTCCTGCATCTGGATTTTTCTGTGCGTAAGCCATGTTATAGTGCGAGTTCTACGCACGGCGTTATACATGAGGCCCCAGGTGACTTGGGTGAGAATTGTAGCTCGGTGGCTGTCTTGTGAAGTGTGCACATTCATTTTTGTAGTGAGGGGTAGCAAAGCAGAACAGAGCAAGAGTGAGAATCTGCTGTGTAGTATGACCCTCTCACGGGTCAAGTTAGGAGTCAGAGGCCGGCGTGCTTACTTTTGAAAGGAGATTTCTGTACAGGTCAACTGAGTTAAAGGTGCTTTCTGACCCCAAGGTTCAGATTATGGCAATTAGATAGAGCCAGGGTCTTTATCATTTTCTTCATGGTGACAATCCCATACTGTAACTGCATGTCTGTTTATCCATATGCAGAGACTAAGTGGCATGCCGTACTTTGACAGGCTAAGGGGATGTAAACCTCTTGAGACTGCATGGAGATCCAATCAAGGCTTTCAAGATTCTGAAATGGACTGAAAAACCCAATCTAATAGAATTCTTTCAATTAAGTAGAGAATCCCATATACATCATATACATGAAGCTTAAAGATTGGTAAGTTTTAAAAAAATGTCAGGATGAGAAACTAGCACAACGTAGCTATTAGTTAACCAAATGAGCTTGATGGACCAAAAGGCCAGTTCTCTTTTGTGAAACTTCTTATGTTCCTGCATTGCTATCCATCCATTTTCCAACCCGTTGAATCCGAACACAGGGGTCTGCTGGAGCCAATACAGGGCACAAGGCAGGAACCAATCCTGGGCAGGGTGCCAGCCAGCCGCAGGACACACACAAACACACACTAGGGCCAATTTAGAATCGCCAGTCCACCTAACCAGCATGTCTTTGGACTGTGGGAGGAAACCAGAGCGCCCGGAGGAAACCCACACAGACACAGGGAGAACATGCAAACTCCACGCAGGGAGGACCCGGGAAACGAACCCAGGTCTCCTAACTGCGAGGCAGCAGCGCTACCACTGCGCCACCGTGCCGCCCTCCTGCATTCTAAAGAAATGTATATTATGTTGATTGGTAGCTCTTCCCTGCAATGGCTTTCTGCTTTATGCCCGATGCTCCAGATATGGTCCTAAGTGCATGCAGGAAGTGTTTAAACTTGTGACATCTCTTTTAGTGTTACCTATTTTGGATACCCATTACAGAAGGCTTTTGATCTAACTCCACGGTGGCAGACAGTCAGAACAGTCATCTCCTTGTTTGTTATAGAGCTGTTACTAAGAAAATACAGTGGTAAACACTCTGGCAGGAGACATCCATTGAAATGGAATAGAATCAGTCAAGTGTTTGGTAGGTTTGGTCCTTTTTATCATTCTTATGCCCCTTCCTCTTGAATGTCAATTTATTTAGGAACCTCCAGAGTCATATGAGGTAATGATAGGAGGTCTAGTGGCTCCTTAATGTTTTGCACAGGGGAGTGACTGCCCCTCTGAGGGCAAACGGACCAAGTTTTGAAATTTGCGACTGATGCAAAGGCTCATTCAGATCTTTTCCACGTCACAAAACCCTGCTGAGCACTTTCATGACAACTCTGTGTAACGTTTTCACATTATGAATGCAGAATTTGATTCTGTTTTTCAGAATTGCTTACAAGCCACCAGTGATTTGGCTAATTAGTTATGAAAATGTCTTCTTGCCTGCTCTGTTGGCTTACTCTAGTATGGCTTTGCAATAATCTTCATGTGTATAAGGTGGATCTGGACCTCTCATCAAAATGGTATCTTCCACTGTTAAAGCAACACTATGAATGCCAGGGCCAAACTAGGCAACCAGACACTTTTAGACATATTGATCATTTTCTTCTTTCGGGAATTCAGTTTCATATGGAGCGGGGGGGTTAATTGGGTTTTTTTTGCTTTTTGGTCTAATTGTTACACATTTTAGCCCAATCCTTTTAAACTCTGATCCATCAGTGGTAGGTTTTATTTTTCCTGGTGTAACTTTTCTGAAACTGTATATCTGCATAGCAACTTGCTGCACTTTACTTATGTCATGGTGTCAAGTGTCCGTAAGAGAACAGGTCTCCAAATCTGAGCTGCTCCGCAGCCTCTGTGTTGGCCTGCCCCTCTGTGTTAAGAGAGCACCCTCACGATTTGGGCTGTATCCCACTTTCAGCAGTGAAGAAATGGAGAATTATGACATGAACAAATGATAGGAAATAAGCAAAACTAGGAGCAAATGAGCTTTATCATTTTATTTTTCTCCCACCAGGTTTGTTTTGTGTTTTTTTCTGCTTTGGTTGAATGCTTTCTGTGTAACCTGAAGCCCAAACTGCAGCCCAGTGTCCAGATTAGAGATTGTTGACTCAGATTTAGTGGCGTAATTTGAGCTGGGCTGTGTTGAACGAGAGGCATTTAGAAGCTGGTTCAATTGCAGCAAGACAGGAATTTGATGTCATGCTAATTATTGCTTCCATTTTCCTGTATTTTTGAACTTTAAGTTGCTTTTCCTCTGGCAGCCAATTTCTTTTGGCAGAGTATCTACTGGCTTTGCTTGGCATGACAAAAAGGCCCTTTTTATCATATTTTGTGTAACAATTTTTTAGATGAGCATAATGGCTTTTAGAAATAGACATCATGTCTTTGCCATGCATGGTTAGGCCAATGCTGCTATTTACACTCGGGACAGCAACATCAAAAGCCTTTAGTTGGCTGCCATAGCTCAGTGCCAGGTTAGCAAACTCTTTTGTGCTCAGTTGTGTTTGATAGAGTCTGCATGCCACATGGGCCTCCCATACTGATTGGCATTTTTGTGTTATTATAGATGGGTACTAATGCCAGACTTGCTTCATCAGTGAGATCCACCTGCCCATAACCACAGTCTTCTCTTTGCTCTTGATTGCAATCAGCCTGTGCTCCGATTTTTTCTTTTAACAGAGAAAGCTGCTATAATGAGATTTGCTGTTACCAATCAGACATGTAATCTTTGGACTTGGGAAGCTCAGCAATCCACCCATTTTCATAGTCCAGTATTCTCATTTGTCACAACTTAACAATGTTAAAATATTCTTACTGTTGTGTATTAATTAACTGCTTAAATATACAGTTTAATCCAAATGTAAGGTGCTAGTTTCCAAATGTGCAACAGATGTGCTAAAATCCTCACTCTAAATGAAGCAAAGTATCAATAATTTATCATTCATGACTCTGAAAAGTGCTAGGTATAGATTTTCTTTCCACACCAGCCTGCTCCTCACCTACTGCTATCGTTCGATTAGTTTTGCTCAAATGCTCTCACCTTTTGAACATTAAATCAAACAGTAACCACTAACTGCACATATGGATCATATTAAATCCTTTGGGGGTTATTAAATGGTGCTGTTTTGTTAAGTTCCAAGTTAATAACTCATGGATGGATGGAAGAAAACACTGCTGCCCATGTGTAAAGCACACTGACCATGGAAATTAAAGTGTCGGCATTTAAATCACACATTTTGTGCTGCTGTTCTGCCTTACAAGAACTCACTGATCCATTCATTTATTTAATTCTCTCTGGTTGTATAAACATTGAGTGAGAGGCACAGCCGATACCAAATTCAAACATGGGGGGCATGATGAAGCCACACTAAAGCTCCCTGGAGAGGATAAAAGAAAGAGTATATCTTTATAAAGTTCTCTGAAGCAAGTGGAGCAAGTGAAAGGGGCTCACCCCAGGGGTGAGGGCTTAACAAGACATATTAATGGTACATATTAATATCTGTATTGCATAGACATAATTGGACTTGGCATCTTTGTCCTCACATGTCTGTCACATTTTCCTGTGAAAACCTCCTGGTTTGCTTGACTTGCTGTTCCATGGCTGACTTGATTTTACCGAGTTGTGCCAAATGTCAGCATCCCTCTATATTGTAGCAAATAATGATTTTTTTATTGTTCTTTTCAAAGATATGCATTATTGTTCACCACCATTTTAAATCAGTTGGCAGTTGTATGTACCGTCTATCCCATAGTTAGCAGCGTGCAGGAATCTAACAACTGGGAACTGTATGTGCACAACGCAAAATGGGCCCTCATATTTCTCTACAATTTCCACCAATTTAGCAACACATAACTGTAACTAGCTGGGATAGCACGGTGTCCCTGAGTAAACAAATGTATCTGATGCTGGTTGACAGAAATTTCCATAAAAGCCTTGGTAAAGATGGCAGCTTTGTTTCCAGCAATTAATGTTTGCATCCCACCTCAGGTGGTTCATCATGTGCTCTCAGTGCAGGCTCCCAACCTCTCTTCTTCTCTCCTCCTACCTCTGCTGTCTCAGGGAGGCAGAGAGAGCGTCACCCTGAAACATTCCTCGCTGGTGACAATATTTACATTAGAACTTCATTAGAACAATCTAGACGGGAACAGGCCATTCAGCCCAACAAAGCTCACCAGTCCTATCCACTAAATTCTTCTAAGAAAACATCAAGTCAAGTTTTGAAGGTCCATTAAGTTCTACTGTCTACCACACTACTCTTTAGCTTATTCCAAGTGTCTGTGGTTCTCTGAGTGAAGAAAAAAAAAACAAGTATCCAACTTGTCCCTGTGTTTTTGATGAACTCATTTTAATGTAACAGTCTCAGGGTACTGTACCAGTTCCCTTCATAATTTTAAACCCTTTAATCATGTCACCTCTTAATCTTCTTTTGCTTAAATAACATTTGAGGAAAAGCACTTGGACCACATTTCTTCAGCACTATTTACCACACTCCAAAGTCAATTTGCCCATTTTATGCAGTTGCAATATGGGTATGGGCGGCACGGTGGCGCAGTGGTAGAGTTAGGAGACCTGGGTTTGCTTTCCATGTCCTCCCTGCGTGGAGTTTGCATGTTCTCCCTGTGTCTGCGTGGGTGTCCTCCGGTTCCTCCCACAGTCCAAAGACATGCAGGTTAGGTACATTGGCGATCCTAAATTGTCCCTAGTGTGTGCTTGGTGTGTGGGGATCTGTGTGTGTGTGTCCTGTGGTGGGCTGGCGCTCTGCCCGGGATTTGTTCCTGCCTTGCACCCTGTGTTGGCTGGGATTGGCTCCAGCAGACCCCCGTGATCCTGTGTTAGGATGTAGCGGGATGGATATGGGTATTTATAATTCACTGTCTACCTAGACACAATGCGATTACAGATTTTGGTCAAGTAACTTAAATATCGAACAGTTCTAATTAAAACAAAAATAGAAAATAGTAATAAATACAATAAACATTTTTTTTTTTTTACCAGTTTTCAGCTATAAATGTTCACCATTTTGATAAGTACATTTTAAAGACGTAGGAGGAAAAATCATAAACCAAATAAATCAATAACAAACACTATAACAATTAAATAAAAACAACACTTTATGGTTGTCCCTAAGGATATTAACTACAAATCTAAACTTCTCATGGGATCTCCAGATTAATTCAGGAATTCTAACTTCTGTTATACTGCTTGACTTCTCATTGCATCCATAATGGCTAACCCAGTACAACACCCTCCCACTATCAGTGGTTTAAGATAATCAATAGCGTAGAGTAACTCTGCACTCGAGTAGTGTGAGTAAAGCAGGATATCTGAATATAGTTGCACTTCACACCTTTAGGAGACCCATGTGCTATTAGAATAAACCAGTAGTGTGTATAAAGTGGTCTGACAATTGCTCTCATTGAAATTAGCAAAGATCGACTTGACACTTCATATTGGTATCGTCATTGTATTTTATCCCTTACGCCAATGGACATGCTGTGTTATGGTGGGCTACCTTCTCTTTGGTTACAGCGCTCAGGGTGCTCACTTACAATACTAAACAGTCTTGTTCTACATAACGGCCTTTCCACTTCCCCCTAAATGCCTGACAGGGACTCACCTACATGTTATGTACAGCATATACAGTAAATATGGACAGACTTTTAAAATCATATGCACACAAGGTATATGTCTTCTTGACAGACACAAACTTTAGATATATGTTAAAAGGCTCTTGTACTGTGTTGTTTGTATTTTTTTTGCCATAAGCTTCACAATATTAAAAATGTAAACCTACCCCACCATCCATCCACATTCTGAATCCTCCATATTCTTAATACAACTGCAGGTTTTTTCAGGAGCCAGAAGCACTGGGCACCAAGAAGGAAAGCAGCATTGGGCATGGCGCCTCATTGCAGGGCACACTCAACAGCTTCAGGCCATTTTAGAGACAACATCGGCTAGGATTCAAACTTATTCTCCTGGGAGAGTGCGCACATAAGGCGTCCGTGCCAGAAAAAAACATAAAGGAAATAATATTAATACAATAATATTCTTCCATATCACAAATAAAAACATCTCATGCAATGTTGGGGAAGTTAAGAAGAAGTTACTAGATTTAGAAAGGTAAAGTCATGGGTTTATATTTAAGCTTCACATTAAAATGTAGCTTTGCTCAGGTAATGTCACAATTTCTTGCTTTTGTTATTCTTCAGAATGATGCCTTTATTTTGTCATTATTATGCTGTTTGAAATATTGAAAGCCTGAATTCAAATACATCTTTATTTATAGCAAGTATTCTATTGCTGATCAACAGCTGTTAGGGTATGTTCAACCACAAGGTGTCACCAAGTTGATAGAGGAATGCTGGCTGATGATTTCTGAATGAATTTCATGAGCCATAAATAACTATACATGAATACCTAATCTCTAAAGTCTATAAAGTCTATCACGCAATTACTCAGTTAATACACATTACCATTTGATCCAGGCAGGACCCTTATGTGGCACTTGCATCTGTGGCTGTGTTTTGACTTGTCTTATTATCCCGGCCTAATTATGTCATCCAGTCCATCCATTTGAAAAAAATTTGATAGCTCATAAAGCCACACAAACATCTAAGATTCAATAAAATTTAACCAAACAAACCACTTTTCCTTTTTTATATTCACAGCAAAGCAAATAATGCATGAATCGTTCCTGTTGATTCAACACTGTCAAGCATGGCTTATTTTAAGTGCTGTTTTATACTTTATGAGCAATCAGAATAAGAAATAGTATTTTCTGCTTAGACTCTTCTCATACTTACATTTTAAAATGGAAGAGCAACACACTGCTCATTATCAGACAGTGGAAAGTGAGGGTGCAAAATCATTTACAACCAATGTTCCCAGGACACTTCAGGTAGGTATTACACAGAGGAGCACATACAGTAGCATTGTGGGTGGTTTGTGAACACTTTCAAACATATTCAGCTGCTTCTTACTGAACTCCAGAAGGAAACTGTCAGTAGTATGATATACTGCACTAACATCAGTTATGACGGTGAGCAGCAGCAGTTATTTAAAATTTTTGAATCAGAAGACTGAGTGATGTAAGAAAGCAAAGTAAACTTCTAACCAGGAAAGCAGGAATCTAATAAACTAACCCACCGATGTATGCCTAAAAAATCACTGTGAAATGTTGGAGTGAAAATATCAAAAGCCACAATAATAGACATAACTGGGACTTACTTAAATTATAGGGACAAAACATTTTTTTAATCCCAAAGAGCCTTTCAATGTGCAAACAAAGAAAAGTCTTTTTAGTTGTATCCAACAACCAGAAGGTGTATGACACTGTCCTTTACATCTTTGGTCGGGTGACATCACGCTCTTCCGGGTGACCTTACCTGACAATAGTATAAACCCATTTGCCGATATCGGAATCGTAATATCATTTATCATTGATCTTAAACCCTGTACTGATATCAGAATCGCACCTCAACAAAATAACACCTGGTGCAAAATTCATCATTTACCTTCATCAGAAAACCATTACACGATTACAAAGTGCCCTCATAATAAACGATATAAACCCCCCACTGTACAAAACATACCAAAATCAATGCTATAGAAGGTAATGTGGCAAAAACAATAGCCACACTGTTAAACGACATGAGATAAAATTAAAAAGAAAAAACAGAGTGACCTCTTCTGCTTCACGAGGGACGACACTGAACTTTTATTTGTTCTATCACACTGTGTATCAGGAGGTATGGTTAAGGAACGTTGTCCTCTTTGGCTCATCCTGGGACTCTAGTATTTTGGCCTACTGTGTAAAGTGCTCCTTTTATTAACACATGGGACTGATTTTAAGATATTTATATTAATAATTGTACTGGTGGGTTTCTCTTAATCTAATTTTAGGAGTTGGATTCATTGTTGGGTTAAAGATACAGTATAGGTTTAAAAATTAGTATTACACTTCTCTCTTATTGTAACATTCATTTCTGAGTAAGTGCACATTTGATTTTTTTTTATATATTTTTATTGATTTTAATTAGAAACAGATAACATTCCATAAAGTCAAGACAAATTTGGCAAATCACCTTTTCTGATGGTTATAGTGACACACACATCCACCAAGGGATAGGTGTAAAGGTGACAAGTGCTTTTATTAGAATTAATCCAAACACAAAAGTGTTCAAATTAAAGTGCAGTGCATAGGTCAGTTTTCAATAAATAATCCAGTAAGGCACAAGGCAGGAAGCAATTCTAAAAATCAGTCCCTGGTGCCTCCATTTCTAATGTCTGACGTCCTTCTGACTGGCACAGCCAACTTTTTTCCTTTGGCTTGGGTCACTGCTGGTACTGCAGACTCCCAGCAGTGCATCGCGCCAAGCCAAGCCCTCGCTCCTTTGTGTCTTGCTGCCACTCCTTGGTCTCATGCAGGAGCTCCCCATAAGCAATTGACTCTCTTTAGCCCCCCCAGTGTCAGCCCAATGCTCCTTCCAGGGGTCCTATCCTGGCTGCCTACTTCCTTTCTTCTCTGCACCCCAGTGTCTCCTGATCCTGCCATCTCTATAATCTTTCTTTTAACCTCCAGCTCTATTTTTCTCTTCCAGCTTCTTGTTTTTCCATCTCCATCCCTTTCCCTGCCATGCAGGCTCCTCTTATATTGGCTTGAGTGGGCGCAGAAGTGACCTCTGAGGTATGAATGAGACACCTGTCTGATCTGCTTGCCTTTACATGTGTATGTGATCAGCCGAGCTCCCCGATCTTCCCTGGAGTGAAGCGCACTCATGCACACCTGCACTCGACTGAAGCCTGCACTTCCCACTCACAGCAAAGCGTAGTCCTTAATGACCAGGGGAGATGACACAACTCTAATGGCAATTGTACAAGACCACCCTGCACGGCACAGGACAGAATCAAGGGCATGATCATGACCTGGGACACGATAAACACACCATTCAGATATATGCATGTCATTTAGTCAAGCATATACATTTTCTCAACATTTGTGAAGGTTTACTGACAATTGTTAAAAAACATACTGTACATATAACATCATTGACATTAAACCCTTGGAAGAAAATGTAGTCTAAAATTAAAATGATGATATAAAAGTAAACGATACCTTTAAGAACATGATTCTGTCATTTTGTTTTTGTTCCAAATCCCCTGCACAATGTCCACATTCAGCCTCTGACAGTAAAATGTTTAATTTGCCACTGTGATGCGAACACATTTAAAATGTCAAGAATCATCTGTCCGCTGAAGAAGCTGCAGGACAGTCGAGACTGTTTTTTTTTGTCCAGTTTGTGTTATGTAATTACCCTTCCTAGTCCAGTGAACAGTCCATGGCAGTGTTTTGTTTGAATATAATTCTCACAAATAAGATCAAATGCAAAAGAAGCGTTTGAAATATTTCCTTTTCTTTAATGCTGCCTTAAATTATTGCTGGTGTATTGTAATGTTTTTATTATGTTCATGTCTTCTTTCAATTCTTTTGTAAAAAAAAAAAGAAAAAATAACAGAACTTTGTTATTCTTAATGTTGTTGCTGCTGTAGAATTATTAGCATTTTCTTGTGAATTGTTTGAAAAATAATTTTACTCAAATACACTTGGGTCCACTTCTACATTTAATCCACTTCTGTGAATTAAATTCATAAACTGTTGCAATATCACGTTTTTGTGACTATTCTAAATAGTTTTTAGAATTATTTATCAAGTATTTGCATTTCTAAAATAATGGAATAAACATTAAACATATACTTATATATGTATACATATGCATTTATGTGTGTGTGTGTATGTATATACTGTATATATATATATATAAACATATATACAGAGAGTATACAGTATATAGTAAACACATACATACATGTGTGTATATATATAGTTTATATACATACTGTACACACACACACACATATATATACTGTATGTATGTGTATGAATATGTACAGTATATATACTAGATACATACAGTATTTACACAAACCTCCCGGCCTGTGAACTAATTGAGACATTGTCACATGTCAGCTTTAACAAATACCAAGTGTTATTTTTTACAAATTTCTTCCTACCAACCATGGACATTGTTTCACTTTATCGAGTGCTTATCTCATATTATTTCTATTACTTGTATTGTTTTCCCCACCTCTAACTTTATGAAGTACTTATAATGACATCTATAAATGCAAGTGACATTTTACTGCAATATCACTTTTTCTCCTTATAAGTTGGATTTTCCATGATTATCTTCTTTTACTTTCAGTAAGCTGTTACACTTAAATAAAAAAGGTTCCTTACCTAATATTGTTCAAGTTTGCCTACATTTAGCATGTGATTAATCTGAATGGTTCTCGCACTGCTGCCTGAAAATATTTGTATGCATTTGTTATTCTTTTGTTTAATTTTTTTTTTACTTGCTAAAGATGTATGACTCCTTACCATCACAGCACACCCCCACCCCACCCTCCAAACCCCCCAAAATGAAATAAATAAATAAAAACCTGTTATAAAATGCTACGACAAGCCATTTCCCAGCCCTGCGGTATGAAAGGCTACACCCAAGTCTATGAAAGACCCACAAAAGTAGCAGCTGGGGAACATCTGCTGCCAAAAATGAAACACTTCAATTGTAAAAGCTGTAACAAGCTTTTTGAAGAAGAGAATGACAGGCATTCAGAAAAAAAATGAATGCACCAGAAGTATTACTGCACACATATATCTTGGAAACTGGTTGTCAATGAGTAAAGGACCTCAGGAGCAATAAATTAAACACTATATGTGACACTAAGTACGCTGTTTGAGGTTTTCTAGTTTTTATAGCTGTGCAAAAAACCAGTCTGTAATGGGGTTCTCCAGGGAATCAGAGGCCCCAAAGTCTGCAAGTCAGGCCTTTGCAGACACAGTAGCTAGAAATGTATTCAGAATAACTCTGTAAATGAGACTGGATATTATTTAGCCAATACAATTTTTGGGAAGTTTTTGCAGTGCAACAAGATATTAGGGGAAACACAATGTAAGTTCTATTTCGGTTCCAACATGGAACTTGTGTTATGTCTCCTTGTTCCCACTAGTGGCATTGAAAATGGAAAAAGACTGTCAATCTCTCCCTGGACCGACAGCCTATCCAGCTGGGGTGGAACACAGGAGACTCTGGAGGTAAGATGTTTCCCTCAAGACAGACCAGCGATATCACAGTATCAACACACAGGTGGACATGGATGCAGACTGTACTGGAGATGATAGAGTACTACCTAGCGATAGGAGGTGGTGGATGGGTGATTGACTTCAAAACATCGCACAAGTTTGCTGAACTCTGCGCTCCATGGATCACAGAGAGGGACAAACATGACAGGTGGCTCTGGAAGACAACTGACAAAACTATACTAGTGAATGCATCTTGAGGAAAAACACAAGAAAAGCAGTGGTGAACCCTTGGCACTAGTATCAGAAAAATATAAAATGTCATCAAGAGTGTGCACGTGCAGCTCAGGATGCAGTAAAATCATGATGTCATCCATTTTCAAACATGGCATCCTACTGCTTGCTGGGTGTGGGCATAGGACACTTCAGAACTACTTTTCATGTCCTACTCTGTGGTAGAACAAATTCTTGCTAGTCCAATCTTTTAGTGCAATTCCTAGGGGTGATTCTGAGATGAAATATGGGTATTGGCCAGGCTTTTGTGCGGTTTAGGCATTGTGGTCTGTAGTTAGTGGTCTGTGTCAGGGTGTATATTGGCATCATCGGTCTCCAAAGCATACAGTATCTAGATAAAACAAAAATCCTATACCTTTCATGGACCAGAGGAACAAAGAGGTTCAACCAGTACTAAATTATGCAGTTTTACTGTGGGATTGTAATGGTAGGAGTGCAGACCATGAACCAGGATGGAGCACCTGACAACAAACTTCTTCCCTTACTTACTTACTCAAATCATGTAATTCGGCAGTATCCAGACAAGAAGAGCTGCAATAGGCTATATGCACTTGGTAGTGCTAACATACTTCAGGTGAAATCTTAGCCCGCTCAGTCACTTCCATTGTCCATACTGCAGTTGTGATTTTTGTTTAGTGCCGAGAATGCCTGAGACAAAGAAGTGTAAGTTTCAGCATACAGATAGCTCTACTGCTGAACATTGTTGTGTACCTTTATGTCGAGCTTCCAGTAAGTACAACAAGGCACTTAGTTTTCATGCATTTCCCTCCGATGCGGAAACCTGATCTAAATGGAATTATCCGGAGAGCTTTATGGTTCATCCCAATACCAGAATTTGTAGCCAGCATTTTAAAAAAGAGGATTTTTATAAGCCAGGGTCTGAGACAGGGAAGAAAAGGTTAAATAAGAGAGCAGTTCCAACGTTATTTGTGTGGTACAATTTATCCATTTCACTTTCAAGACCGGGGGGTTTGGGAGTGGATAAAGCAACTGATGGAAGATGACACACCAGGCGCTGAGGAGGAGGATAATAAAATCCTTGAGGACCCCGACTACACTTTGGCTCCGGATCCAGCAGTTGTCGACCTAGATCTAGGTGAAAACATGTCTCTCAGAAACAAATTGAGATGTTTACAATAAAGCAGCAGTTACCATTCATCATTTTGCTGGCTCAGACAGAGACATTCACTTTTTTTACAAGGTAAGATTCCCAGCAGACTTCTGTTATTATCTATTGTAGTGCCGAACGCCAAAATGGATGGATTCTCTGCTCTTGACATGACTCCTTGAGGTGGCTTGCTATTCTTAATAGGACTGCTTGCCTTTTGCCGTACTAGTTGGGATATTCACATGCAACTGTGCAACATGTTGCCATTTTTATAGGCGCTCCTTCTATTGATGATGTACTGCCAGTGCATTGTTTTGGTGGCCCACCCCTGGGTGATATAACTCGTCCAGAGTCGTTGCAGCATTAAGCACATGCATACATATTAACCTGTCCCAGAATAAAGATTAATAATTAATTATTGAAATTCCAGATCTTAACTGTAATTGTGGATGTCGCGTGAAACAGATAGTTTGAAGCCCTTCTCTTTTTTAGCTCCTGGCGTTTGGTGTTTGAATAATGCAACTTACATCATTTATGATAAGTCTGGGCACATCTTGAAGTGACTGGGTTAAAAAAACGCCATAGCTAGTGCGCTTTGATACCAGTGCCGGAAGTGAAGAAGCTGGCTAGCACAGAATCCAAGAGAGGTTGTGCATGTAGCCCAGTAGACCTGGTCAGAGGTCCCTTTGTACCTGTAAGATCAACACTACCTAAAAAACAAAAGGATAACAAAGTAAGCCTTCTAAGCTTTAGCATTGTCGGGGATGGCATTACAAGGCTAAACATTGAATTTACAAAGCCACATTTTTTGCAATTTCACTCAATCAATCGTTCATTTCCAAGAGACATGGTTTCTCTTTTTTCCTTAGATGGATAAACCATCTTCAATATTAAAGGGAAAACTTGGAGTAAAGTACATATATAATTTAAAACTGTATAATACCGATATGTGCTGAAACAATCCTAAAGTCTATTTCTAATGTCACATTTTTCATAGTCTGTTCAGTCTCAGTGGAAACAGAATCATCTTTGGTGCTCACCTGATGGAGTTCAATGTAGGGGCCCGGAGGATGGCAGGGCGTCACAAAGTCGACATGGACGTGTCTGATCTTTCAGACAGGCATTTGTTCCTTTGCTCAAAAAACACACACATTCAAAAATCATTTCTAGCAAATGTTGTAGATGATGTTTATTATCAACCACTTTCATAAAAACCATTTTCTTAGAAAAATGAATTCACTCTGCCGTAAATGGTCATCCCTTTCTCTGCAGTAAACATTAAATGAAGGCAGACTGGAAACGTCAAAACTATTTGTGTATAAACCTTTCCATAAAGATTTTTTATTCTAGACAGGAAAAAAAGCAGGACTATTTCTGTAAAAAAAAAAAAATGAAACTCACCTGCAATAAACCAAAATTGTTTTTGAATCCATTTTGCCGAAAGCCAGCAGGGTTTGAGCACTTGGGCACAATTGGATGAGCTACTGACGAGTTACGTGTGTCAGATGGACAAACACAAAGTCACATACAGCTGGTCAGAGTGATGTCAATGTCATCACAAAGTGGCGATTTCTTCAAAATGTTCGCTTGAAAGAGTGAATCATATTATATAACCACAAAGAATTCAAAACTGAAAAATACAATCAAAAGCGATTTATTTCTGACTAGCGATTTATTTTATTTTGATATAAACAAGTAAAGAAAAGCACTCCCCCCGTGCAAGTGCAAAACAAGATCAATTAAACTGCTGAATCTGAGAAAAAAAGAAAAGAAAGGCGACCACGTAGGGAGAGGCTGTTAGGAGTGTTACACATCCGAGGGCAGAATCCAATTTCAGATGTTATAAATAAGAGTTTGCTAAGCATTGTTGTTTGAAGCAGATGCACAATTGATTTTCACTGCCGAGTATTCAAGAGGAATCTGTTTATAGAAGGATCATTTCCACTGAGTTATACAAAGAGGCAGATTTTCTCTTCAGTGGGAGGCCAGGAATAATATTTGCTGCAATGGTTCCTTATGAGAATAAGAGAGATAAGACAAAGTGAAGAAAGGAAAATCTAAAAGAAAAATACATGTGGGGGTAGTTGAATGTCAAAATCCAAAAAAGCTGACAAAGAGAAGGCTTTGGACAACCAGAAATCAGGAAACTGACAAAGTTCCTGAAACTTTGGGGGGAGGTGGTGCCGAAAAGGGGTGCATAGAAAATCACACGAGGGAGAGTCTATGAACAACCTGATACTTTCACAAGTTGGATTTGTAGAAATGAAGCTTACGGTACGTTTTGAAGGACAGAATTCCAAGAAAAGGATATGTAGCCAGATAGAGTTTAGGAGAAAGGTTTTGTAAGAGGTGTCATTGAGGGTGGGACAGTTAAAGAAAAGTGATAGAAGAGGGGGCTGAGGAAGAAGAAGAGACAAGAGGTGTACTTCATATGCTCCAAGCACTGATCTCAACTTGAACAAGAAGAAAGAGAGCAATTCATTTTTACGGTATGAAACATTTGGAGCCCCATCTTGTCAAACAGGTCCTCCAAGGAGGTTATGGCCCAATCTATCCATTCTTTGGAAGAGATGTGCCCTGCTGTTAATTACCTTTAACAACACATAAAATAATAACTCCAGAGTTAGCATTTAGCCTGATGCCAACAGCTTTATGTTTTTGAGAGTATAGAGCAACAGATTAAAGAACTCTTTTATTCTCAGAGCTCTAAGCATTTTGAATTCAGTTACTTGTAGGGATACTGCTTAATGCTAAATTCTGAATTATTGTTTTGTGTACTGTTGAAGGCAATTGTTCTTCTTTTTACTGATCTCAAGTGTGAGTACTTATGATATCATTAGTTGTCATCTGTTGTGCCTTTCCCTCTTTTGTTGTAGCTGTGTATGCTTTTTGTACTTTCCTAACCTAACCTAATTCAATCTGACTTTGAGCCAAAGTCCAGTTCAGATGATCGCATACACATTGCAGCTGCTTTTGACAGGGTCATGGATTAGCATGGGCAGTCTGACTGTCCTGCTGGGACATACTATCCCATGGGAAATAGAGTTCGAAGCGCTGTTAATTGTGACACATTACTCTTATAACTATCATTAAAGTGATCTGTGGTTATTGCTTTTTGTTCAAAGCCTTTGTTGACCTCCCGTATCGATGAGTCTTGGCTGCCCAACACCTTGTTGTGGTTTTACTGTGTGTGGAACACTTTCAGTAGATTCTTGCCATGGCTGACTGTGAGCTCTTCACTCCAATAGGCCATAATGATTTGGCCCTTATCAAAGTCATTGAAGTCTTTACAGCTGCTCATATTTTTTTTGCATTCAACACAGCAATCACATGTACGTAATGTCAGCTTACCGTCTAACATGTCCCTGACCTGGACATGCGCCTTAGTCAACATCATTCGCCTCACAGTGGAATGGACTTAATGTTTTGGTTCATCAGTGTACATATACAGCAGACCAACTACAACTAGAACATCTGTAGTGATCACTGCTCCTAGGAATGCTGCTCAGATATGCCACACACTGATGTTTCATTTGGGAATGGGACAGCCATGCTAGACAGCCTCATTACATTAAAAATCTGCCTACTTCGTAAGGATTTGGTTCAAATGTGGCACATAAACTGCTTAACCACCCAACAAAGACATTTTTGCCTCCTCTTCATATAAAACTTGAACTGATAGAGGATTTCTTAAAAGCAATAATTAAGGAAAGTGAAAGATTCGATATTTGAGACAGATGTCTTCATTAAAAACCAATACAAGGATTAAGAGAGGTATTTTTTTGTCCATAAATCAGACACATCAATAGGGACAAGTGGTTTGAAGATCTGCTAGGGGGGCTGAAGGAATTCACATGGAAGACATTCAATGGCACTGCAGAGAATTTTCTTGGCAACAACAGAGCAACAAACTACATGCAGCTTGCCACAAGCCTGTAAAGATTTCATTTTCTGCATTCACATTTGGACTTCTTCCCTGTTAATCTTCATTAAGACTGTGATGAACATGGAGAAATGTGTCACCAGGATATTTCAGCGATGGAAAAGCAGGATCAGGGCAAGTGAAAGCCATCAATGCTGGCTGAATGTTGTTAGGAAACTGAAACGAGAAGGATCAGATGGGGAGTACAAACGAAAATCAGCAGCTAAAAAGTTTTAGCTCAATATCATCACCATTAAGTGATTAAACACACTAAATTCAATACAAGTTGATTTCATTTTTCTCCAAATTCCTACGTGATACATTCAATCTGAAATTGTGCTCAGCTTAAAGCTGTCTATTATATTCATCAAATATTTTTAAGGAATTAAAACTTCTCAAAAAGTGTGTTGTCCAGCATATTTAATTTAGGGAAAGAAATAGCAAAAATAAGAAGAAAGATAACAAAGATGAAAAGTTTCTTGTAGTTTTTAAAATAATATTTTTGAGCCGGAAGAAATGGCTCAAACAAATTCAAAGAGGAGAAAGCCTATTGAAGATGCAATGGAGGGCAGAAGGAAAAGAAGATTAAGGGTGCAAGCAGGGAAATAATATTAAGAAATACCCATTTAAAGGAAGAACTGATTTTTATACACATCAAACAATGGCAACGGACAGATGAAAATTGATGAGCTGTATGCCTTAAAGCTGAATTTATGCAAAACATTAATGAAGGTGAACCTGAAGATAACTAATGATTCCCATTATCAGATTCAGTTAAAGACGGCTGGTGCAGAGGGAACCCTTAGAAGCCTGGGATTTATGCAGAAACACCATTTCATAACAGCATAACATGCAATGCCATTTCCTAATGCATTTCCTTTCTTTGTTTTAATCTACTCTTCTTTCCCCGAAGCAGTTTGTTTATGAAATTTCCACATGCGTGCGATCGATGCCCTGTGTAGATGTAATTGTAATGGCACTTGGCAGAAAAAACAGACAAGACAAATTTTTCACCAGAGAACAAGTCTGACAATTATTTAAAGAAAATTTCTAATTAGCAACATTTAGATGATTCAGCATTTGAAGGGAGAAGTTTGTGACTGATTAAGAATCAAGGCCTGGGAATTCCACATGTTTTTAATTTTTCAATGGCCAAAAAGCATGCATAGCACATTATGATAAGCTGGGTTTCTAACATCAAAACCTGACTTGCGAACCAGCATGCCCTCAGTATTCTTTGTTTTAGACACACTCCAAAACCGGACTGTCACACAGCGAGTGCTAATATTGGACTAAACACAACATGAGGGGTCATCACAGTGTCGTACACATGATCTTGTCACAGTCTCCCAGGATGCCTTTAAAGGATGACAACAATACGAGAAGAATCTGGGGCATGCACAGCAGCTCATGTGTCTGTCTTCTTTTTTCTCTGTAGCCAAGAAGTTAATGACCCATTAGAATAAGAGTAAATCCAGCCAGGAACTGCCTTCCACTCCACCTACCAATTCCTGTCTTGCGGTTACTACATAAAAAGCCCAGAATCCACCATACTGCTTTCACTCGCTTGAATTGCCACCTCAGAACTACTGCTAAAGACAAAACTGTTGTTTTCTGAGACATATTTCCTACAACGTTTTACCAGAACAACAAAAAACAAGGTTTTCTTTCTGGGACCATTACCACCACCCACTTTTTTCATCTTCTGTAGTCTGCCTCTTCACAACAGGAAGGAGTCAGTCATTGCTCACAAACTCCACTGCTTGCTAGTGATGAACCTTTGCAGCCCTCCTTCTGGTTACTACAGAAATAAATAGATTATTATGTGATGTTCATTTCATTTCATTCCATCATTCAATGATATTGTCACCTGTATGGCCTCAGGTGAAATTCTGACTCTCCGGCACCATGATCAGCAAGTATGAACCTTACCTGGAGACCTCTGGAACTGCAGATCCTAAAGAGACCAAACCTTTGTTGACCTCAGTATCGATGACTCTTGGCTGCCCAACACCTTGTCGTGGTTTTACTGTGTGTGGACCACTTTCAGCAAACTCCACAAGCTTTGATGTTCCCAAAAGGCTCTGACTCACTCATCAGGATATACTGATTTGGTCCTTATCAAAGTCACTCAGGTCTTTACACCTGCTCATATTTTTTGCATTCAACATGCCAACCACATGTACGTAATGTCAAGTTACTGTCTAACATGTCCCTGACCTGGACATGCGCCTTAGTCAACATCATTTGCCTCATAGTGGAATGGACGTAATGTTTTGGTTCATCAGTGTACATATACAGCAGACCAACTACAACTGGAACATCTGTAGTGATCACTGCTCCTAGGAATGCTGCTCAGATATGCCACACACTGATGTTTCATTTGGGAATGGGACAGCCATGCTAGACAGCCTCATTACATTAAAAAGACTGCCCACTACATAAGGATTTGGTTCAAGTGTGGCACATAGACCACTTGACAACGCAACAAAAAGATTTTTGCCTCCTCTTCATATGAAAATCCCAGGATTGCAGATGACGTTGTTCTAATTAAACTAAAATGACTCAATGTTCTCAAAACCAAAAGCATCCAAGCATTTTTCAATGCTGCTATAATCCCACACCATACATCCTAAGCAAAAAATGGTAACCAAAATGCAAGGGCAACGTCTAATGGTCAAACTCAGTGATCCATTCATACTTTATTTCAGTTTATGACATAATGCGTTAACTGGGTTGAGTTTTTTCAGATGGAAGGCACAGTTTTAGCCAGAGTTGCAGGTTTAATTGCATCACATTCTTCTAACAAAGTAGAAATTAATAATAAAATAATGAAAACTGAAGGTTATCACAGCTCCAAGGACCTGGGGCGTCATGTATAAATGGTGCGTATGCACAGAAATGTTGCTTAAGAACTTTTCCACGTTCAAATTGCGATGTATAAAACCTGCACGTGGTGTAAAGCCACTCACATTTCCAAGGTACCTCATACCCTGTTGTACACAAGTTCTCCGCTCGGTTTTGCAGACTGACGGCACCCAGCGTCAAAGTAGTGCTACTGTTCCTGTGTGGTTATCTTTTCTTTTCCTGACTTAGCTTTATAAATACACTGAAATTAACCACAAATTGCTTATTAGTTTAATGCATCTGATTGTAATTAACGAGTAACAATATAATTGTCCAAACTATTCTAAATACAATAGCTGCTTTAGTGTTGTTACTCTCCTTCTTCTTCTTTCAGCTGCTCCCATTAGGGGTTGCCACAGCGGATCATCTTTTTCCATATTACTCTCACTGCACCACTCGGAGAAGCTGATCGGAAAGAGAATTATCGGTATACAGCATCAAGCACACGCTGCCTCAGCCATGCTTCCTATTTGAACTGCTTCTCACATGGTAAACGCTTCAAACCTTGCCTGTACGGACCTCGCGGTTCAGAAAGAGTTTCATTCCAAGAGCTCTAAATGCACTCAATCAGTCCATCAAATGCTCCTTGTAGAACTGTTTGTACTTATAAGTACAATTACCTCACTGTAAACTTGCACTACAGTTTATAATATTGCACAACCTGAGCCACTTTATAAAGAGTGTATTTACATATGATGACGATATCATTTTTAAGATGAAATGCAGCGAAATATGTTAATTATATTGTACAGATAAAACTTCGTTTAAATAATCTATATTGTTAATAATTAAAGGACACTGCGTGAAGGATAGAATAATTAAACATGTACTACGAAGATATTTCAATGTTCCTTAAAAGTTTTGAAGAATCGGCGCTCTAAGCTTACAGTTGGCTTAACGTCTATTACAGAGCTGATTGTGTGGTGATTGGTTATTTGGAGAAAGAAAAGTAAGGATAGGAATTGGAGGTTAGTACGTTTGACAGAGACTGTACTGCACAGGGCCGCCAAATCCCAGGTGCTGCCACACCAATATATATTGAATATAAAACAGAAAGAGAAAATAACAACACAAACACAGCAGCAAATTTCGGCAAAAGTTAAACGCTTGTGTCATGAGCACGAGGCGGCTATGCAGTGTCCGCAACGAACATGGCCATCCGCCGTGCATAAGCTACCTCACTGACATTGGCGGGCGAAGGAGCCACCGATTCTTTCTCTGCCAGGGCCGCCACGAGCCTAGAGCTGCCCCTGAGTACTGCTGCAATAAATTATTTCATCGAAGGTCATGCACAATCACTGGGTCACCGTGTTCCCATGTTTAATAACGTGCTTTAACTCCTATCATCATGAAAATGATATCACGTATACATCTCAGTATTTTAGTTATTCAGAGAGCTGTAATATCACAAATGTAATGGACTGTGTCCAGTTGGAGGAAGAGAGCCGGTTTAAGAAGCAAGTAGTGATTCACACACATAGATCACATAGAAGATCAAATACAAAACAAAGCATTTAACGTGCTACTTTAATTACGATGTGATTTGAGAAACTGGTTAATTAAACGATTTTAAGATGAAGTTTATGATGTTCTACTTTAATGACAAAATAAACTACGTGATTAAAGAAGAAATTTCGAGATTGAAGTTGACATTTCATGCTTTTTCCCCACTGTGTGCCTTTTTTTTTCTCTGTACCCTAATAAGCTCAGAAGGTGGACTACGACTCCCTTTGCACGGCGACTTTAATATCTGACAACTTCTTTTTTATTTCGGGCACTGTGCGACTTTGTGAACTTCAGCTCTTGAGTTTCTCCTGTATGTTATGTCACTTGATCAGTCTTCCTTTTGTTGATTATACCACGGTTTAAATAAACAACTAGTATGTTTTTCCTTGCCTCCACTTGGTGTTCGCTAAAATTCTTCCATTTTCCCTCGTGCTTTTCACATTGTCTTTTCACAGAACGCTGAGCTTAAGGGCTATTTATATTGATTTGCAAATTCAAAGAGGCGTAATTCTGAGAGGAGTTGGGGCGGGACAGCAGGCGCGTGCACGAGCGTTACTTTTTACACTGACCGGGATTTATGTAGTGGGAGAACATGGAAGTTGGCGAACACACAGATTTATGCATCTGGATTTTTCTGTGCGTAAGCACATTTCCACTTTTGTGCTTACGTCATGTTATAGTGTGAGTTCTACGCAAGGCGTTTTGCATGAGGCCCCTGGAGTCATTTGCTTCTTGGTCCTCGGTGTGTGCAATCTGTACATTTTGCCCGTGTTCATTCCATTCAGTTTACTTTTATATAGCGCTCTCCACTGAGTGCAGGCTTAGAGTGCTGTAAGATGCTTATTGGTGAAATAAAATTACAAGTTTTATTAATGACTAATTACTTAAAGTGCACACATAAAAAACAATTAGTTTAGATCATAATAAAGCAAAGCAACTTCAAACGGTAGAACACAAAATAATCCATTAATGATATGGCCAGCTGATAGTGGAGGAGAGGAAAACAAAAACTCCAGCCAGCTTGTGTATGCTCATGTCGGTGGTTTCCTTCACCTCGGCTTTTCTCTCATATCCTAAAGATGTGAGGTTAGCTGCGGGGCTGAGGACTGCCCGCTGTGAGTGAGTGTCTGAGTGGACCTTGAGATGGACTGCCATGCCATCCACAATCTGTTCCTGTCGACTGTCCAGTAGTTGTAAGACCTTCCTCCTGAGTCCTAAACATGGATTACACATGGATTAGAAGATGGACACATGAAGGGCCAGAAAATTAGGCAATGCTGTGATTTTACTGTTTCAGAAGGATGGGTTCAATTCCTCAGACAGAGGCTGAGGTTCGTTTAACTGGTGATTTGCAGTGTGAGTGTCAGTGTGTACACAATGGTGTCCAGAAATGGACTATCATGCAATATAGGATCTACACCCAAGACTTTGAAGATGGACTCCAGCTCTGGGATGAAAAAAAGTTTCAGAAAATTAAAAAACGAATGGAATAAAGGGAGCTGGATGCTCTTACATCTGCCATCATGTTAAATTTAAATTTTTAAACACAAAGAAAGACAATGCTTCGTGTCATGGATATCGAGAGCACTTGAAGTTTGCAGCTCAGCGACTACTAAGCTTGAGGGTATCAGGATCTAAGCTGGAATTTGTAAGAATGACACGTTCCAGTTATTAGAGCTGTGGAAAGTCATAGGCGCTGGTGTTTGATGCCTGCTGTGAGAGATGGAATGGGGTGAGCTGTGCTCTCTTATTTCAAGGTAGCTACTTTGGTGCAGCCTTTGAAATTATGCAAATAGTAAATCTTAATCATCATAATCACACCGGTGTCAGAGCATACATGCATATTCTTATCACGCCTCTGAAGTCAAACACAGAGTCAAAAATTCTTTTCAGTTTGGGATAATGTGAGCCTGCTGACATGGCACAGACGGCTTGACATACAGAGAATTTCACATAAAAAGATTTAGATTTTTTAAGGAAGCCACTTTCAGAACACACAATTTTGCAATTAATTTCATGCTTGTCTTCAGTGAACCACCTGAAAAGAAAAAAAAAAAAAGTTTAAACTTGCAATGTAAGATTGGATGGAGAAAAGAGCTGAAACTTGAAGGAGGAAGCTGACGGGAAAGTAGCTTCTAGCAAAGAAGTAGTGCAACTGGACAGACATTTACAAACGTGCAGCTCTCCAAAATATATAATCATGTGTAAAATCTGTATAAGCAAATAAATTTGTTACAGCTGCATGAGCCCGGGAAAAATTAAAACAATGTGAAGTTAAAGGGTAATACAGAGGAACCTTCTGCTGTGTGCTGTTTGTTTCAGCAGTGATGCTCTGTGGATTCCACCTTCACCTCCTGGATCCACAACTACCTGACTGGACGACTGCAGTTTGTCAAACTGGGGAACTGTCTCTTGTCACGGGAGGCTGGAGGTCAGACCCAGCCGGGATGCCTGGAAGGACCAGGAGGTGGTCTATACCGCCCTGGATGATGAAAGGACCAAGGGGATGGAGCAAGGAGGCTCAAACCCACTGGGGCCTGTGGCCACCACCATGGGGTGCCCCAAGCGTTATGGAGCTCAGAAAATCGACACTTCTGCCACACCTGAGAAGGTGGAGGAAGGACCTTCCAGGGATGCCCGGAGTGCTTCTGGGTGCAAGGGTAGCACTTCCACCACACCAGGAAGTGATGCCGGAAGAACATCATGAAACATCTGGAGCACATCCGGTGGAAATAAAAGGGGCTGCGAGAGTCGATAGCAGGAACAGGATGAAGCTCCCATGAGGAGAGGAAAGGCGGTCCACAGACAGTGAGAGAAAGGCCTGTGTGAAGGGTGATTGGTGCTGGGAGCACTGTGTGTTGTGAGGACTTTATTCTGAGAATAAACGTGAGTTTTATAAAGAAGTGGTGTTGTCTGATGGTATTCGGACCCGTGATCACACTATCTTGAGACAGTAGTCAGCAGACGTCCACAATGGACTGTTCTAGCCCCATTTTTTCACATTATACAGAGCAGACTTTAAATATAAGAGACTTTTGCCACATTCAGAAATACTCTGATGATACAGCTAGTGTAGCGTGTATAAGGAATGGGTAGAAATGGAAGTATATACAGTAGATATGATTGGAGCTTTCAGTAACTGGAACAATAAGAACTGCCTGATGCTGAACGTAACGAAGGCCAAGGAGATGATTGTGGATTTCCACAGGTCTAAGCTCCTCTTTGAGTCTGTTGACATCCAAGGAGAGGACATTAAGGTGGTGCAGACATAAATAATTAGGCATCCACATGACAGACTGGACTGGTCTATGAACACAGATGTCCTCTATAGGAAGGGGCAGAGCAGGCTCCTCTTCCTTAGAAGACTCAGATCATTCAACATCATATGTAGAGAAATACTGTCTGTGTTCTATCAGACAGCCGTTGCCAGTGTCCTCTTTTTTGTTGCTGTTTGTTGGGGAGGTAGTATGACTTATAAGAACATTAAGAGGGTGGACAAGCTGGCGAAGAAGGCTGTCTCGTTGACTGTGGACTCACAGAGAATTGTGGTGGAAAGGTGTATGGGGAAGAAGGTACAGGCCATCCTTGAAAATAGTAGTCACCCTCTTCACAACATTTTGGCAGGTCAGAGAAGTAAACACAGCAGTAGTCTCCTCTCACTGCACTGAAGAACAGAATGCTTTAGAAGATCATTTGTTCCTACTGCCGGGAGATTTTATAACACTGTTGCCAATACAAGTGATTCATGACTTGGTCACCACTCTACTTTCCAAAACTGACCAATTTGTATTTTCATTTATTTTTCCACTGCACGCCCAACCTACCTGGAAAGGGGTCTCTTTTTGAACCACCTTTCCCAAGGTTTCTTCCATTTTTTCCCTACAAGGGTTTTCTTGGGAATTTTTCCTTATCTTATCTTCCTAGTCAAGGCTGGGGGGCTGTCAAGAGGCAGGGCCTGTTAAAGCCCATAGCACCACTTGAGTGATTTTGGGCTATACAACAATAAATTGTATTGTATTGAATGGTATTTATGTATGTGTGTATGTATGTTGCTTTTATAATCATTTTTAACAAATTTTTGTTTCAGTTACTGGATGCCTGAATTTCCCTGAAAGGATGACTAAAGTATCTGTCTGTGTGTCTATGTGTATGTATACTCATATTTGATATGCCTGTATAACAATATGAATATACCGTATTTACTCACATTTAATAGCTTTAAGAATTGTGAAGAGGCATGCTAAATGTTATGAAAAATACTGTTAAAAACCTTTACAAGTCACCTGGATTATTACAGTGATAGAGGGACAGCGCAAGATCTTTAGATCCCAAGCAGATCCTCATACTTTAAGGGAAAAAAACCTCTCCTGGCCAACCTTGCAATTGATTTCCTCAGAGTTTTCCTGACTCTAGATAAACTAGCTCCTAAAGAGCCAACAAAAGGCAGCCAGAGGAGAGAAAAGAAAAAAGGAAAAAAGATGTGAACAAAAAAAAGCAGAAACTCAAAATCAACACCTGCTCAACAACAAGAAGGAAATAGTGATAGTTTTTGCACATTTGTAAATTTTGTGAAATTTAGCTATGTTATATGGGTTGGAGACGGTGGCACTGACCAGAAAGCAGGAGACAGAACTGGAGGTAGCACAGTTAAAGATGTTAAGATTTGCACTGGATGTAACGAGGATGGGTAGGATTAGAAATTAGTACATTAGAAGGTCAGCTCAAGTTGGACAGTTGGGAGAAAAAGTCAGAGAGGCGAGATTATGCTGGTCTGGACATGTGCAGAGGAGAGATGTTGGGTATATTGGGAGAAGGATGTTAAAGATAGAGCTGCCAGGCAAGAGAAAAAGAAGAAGGCCTAAGAGAAGGCTTATGGATGTGGTGAGAGAGGACATGCAGGTGATATGTGTGACAGAGCAAGATGCAGAGGAGAGAAAGATATGGAAAAAGTTGATCCACTATGGCAACCCCTAACAGGAGTAGTCGAAAGAAGAAGAAGAAGAAGTAAGTTTTGTGAAATTTAAATTGACTTATTTTTATTTTTGTGGCATCACCACTGCATTATTTTCTTTAGTATTTGTGGTGGGGCCATTTTGAGCTGGAGCACACTGCCACATTTAGTTCTTGGTTATGACCCCCAGTTGTTGCCACTTGACCGCTTCATGGCATCACGTAAGAAGGCAGCTCAGTAAGTTTGGTGTCCAAGTTTGTGAATACGTTGCAGAACAAACAACTTGAGTGTGATTATAATAAAAGTTTTTTAAGGAAATCAGATTTCTGCTCTCTGTTTTTGACCCTAAGTTTGGTGTGCATTTTGAATTTTATTTTCTGGGTTTCTATTCAAACCCTTGCTTGTTTGTTGACAAGGTTTCTCACTCTGTTCCTTGGTCCTGGCGCTTATCGTCCTGAGTGCCATTCCTCTGTGGCAGTTGCCACACATATGTGCCTAGGGACCACCTTACAGGCTCTTGACGTTAACTACTTCCCCTCTGTCTGCCACAGTTCCATGAGTACATTGACTAGCTCTGCCCAACATGCCTGGAGAAGGCTCTACCCCTTCCACCCGGGACGCCATAAAAACAGGCGGTCCCCAGAAGAGGTGTCTTTATGGACCTTGACCTCACTGGAGACAGAGCTCCAGAGTCACACTCTGAGCTATAGCAGCCAGTTCACTTTGAGTGCCTAGGGCTCCTGCCTTTTGTGTTGAATTAATTATATGGGGTGGCCCAGTTGGCAACCCATTCTTTTGCTGGTGTCCTTGGTTTGCTTTCACCTGGTCACATGGTACAAAAGGGTGAAGTTGAAAATCCACAAACACAGATAAAAACAGTGGTTCAAAATTTAGCCAAACTGAGTGTGACAATTCTAAATAACTACATGGTGGGACCTGTGCATCTGCATTGCAAAATGGCGACGTGCCTGTAATATTTGTTCTGTTCTGTTTTTAATAGGTGTTTTGGTCTAGTTTGGGTTGGTTTACATGCAGATTTCATTTCTGATCTACCTAAATTCACATTTACTGTGGGATGGAGACCTGTGACCAGTACTTCCAGTACAAATGTAGCAATAGGTGGCACACAGTATCCCTTGGTGGATATTCCTTACAATGAACCGCTTTGCCTTAGCGTATTAACTAAGTAGGCCCTAGCCTGGCTTTGTTTTGTGCTCTCATTCTTTGTCCTTGTACTTGGCCCTTTAGTTTTGCTTACATCGATTTATTGACCTCTGGCAGGTCCTTGGCGTAATCTGTCAGCCTTTTGCTCTTGTCGTGATTTTACTTTCTTTCTCTTTCTTCTGTACATTAGAAGTGTCCTTAATAGTGTTGATCAGCAAATGTGTTTTTGCAGTGAATATGCTGTTTTCGCTGTTGACTATTTTCCCAAACATTTCCTGTATGGTCGACTTAAGCTAACTTTTTTTTTTTTTACACCCAGAGTCCCATATTGCCTTGCATGGTCAACGTGACATCACTGAACTGTAGCAGCATCACTCTAGCTGGGTCTGCCCACCAAATAAATAACGTTGATCCTTTTAGTGAGCTAAAAATTAGCTGAAAACTTGCAATTTTACACAACACGTGCACACAGAAGGAAACTGCAAGAGTATCAATATACTGGTGTCTTAAAGATAATCGCCTTTTGCATGCACTTTTATGTGACCTGTGTGTAATATGTGGGCCTGTCCCTTAAAAGTATTACCCAGAGTGCTGTGCAGTTGATGTAAGTGGAGTGGAGTGAAGAATCAACACGGTTTAGAATTGCGCTTATTTGGTAGCAGCGGCAGTGAACGAGCCAAGGCGTCAGTGGAAAAACAAACAAGCAAAACGTACTTCTTCACTCAAGAGAGGTGAGCACCTGCTATCGAATCTATAGGATGAAGCCTTAGTGAATTCATGCTTGATGTCTGCAAGAAATGTTACTGTTCTGATATTTAATTCTAATCATTTTTTCTCAGGGTGACAAAGTAGCACTGCTGCCGCACAGATCAGATCACATTGTTTGGTCACAATAATCATTCTTGTGTAGAGTTGGGAGATGTTTCCCAAGCCCTGTGGAACACCTCATTGTCCTTTACATCATCATAAACCACTTACATTCTCCTTCCCTGCTGACTTCAATGATTTCACTGAGTGTAGCGAAGCTCCCAAACACTTCTACGGTTTCACCAAACTTGAGGCGAAGAAAAATCTTAGGGATTTGCTTATCACTAGTCCTCAATGGTGGCCAGACAAAAGAAGTTTACACAAAATGCCAGCAGACTAGGGACGCCAACCATACCATAAAATATGGAATCACTCTGTAATTAGAAAGTGAAAGATGTGTTCCATACTGAACGTGATTTGTTCTGTATTTTTGTACACATTGCTCTTTAAACGACTCACACGAAAACCCCGAGGGGGACCAGCCCCCTTCTAACGCCCATGGATAGTCTTTCAATAAAGCCACATGTATTATAGTATCACAAGTCGATGGATAGTTGTCCCTTATTTCTCCACAGTAAAGTTGGGAACCCTATGGCAGACTGATGTCACGTTGTAACATTTTATAACGTCCTGCCGATCCTGGTGATCCAATTCCCTTCTCTCTGAAGGATGTTGTCTCTCAGACGTGTTGTGACTGAACTGCCCTGTTGATTAAGGGTCGCAGGGACTCTTTTGTAAATTGTGCAAGGGGATTATGGCTGGAGATAAAGAGAAAAGAGTTTCAGTTCCTAGATTTCTGGTTGGAGGCCCCATCCCATGATTAGGCCCTGATGTTGTAATGGTTGCCAAGTGTATTTGCTGTCAGTGTCTGTTTGTACCTTTCATTGTTCTCCAGTCTCAAGGGGTAGTCAAACCTATGGACTGCTTTGGAAGGAGTATCTGACTCGGGGGCCCAATGAGAGCCCTAAATAAGACAGGGCAGCATCAGAAGGGGAGAAGAGAAAGACCTGGCATTCGAGGAAATGCGCCGGTTGCAGGAAGCCATTAGATGAACCCGGGTTCGTCAATACAGAAGAGAAAAGCTGGAGGAGCAAGGATGAACTCGGGAGAGGGCATGGTGGACCTGTGGCTGATATTTTGGGTGGTCTAAAGGTATGGCTCAGCGAAACTCTCGTTAGTGTGAATGGCAAGAGAATAACAATGAAACTCAAGAACTTGAAATTACATTGTATGTTATCACTTTTTTGTGTATTAGTCGTTTATTTGTTGTGGGTTTTTATAAAGAGAGAAGGAGGGTACACAGCAGTGTGCAGTTGTGCAGGTATCAGATTAGATATTTTTAGTAGGTATAATTCTTTTTTTTTTACAATAGCACCTTAATTTCTCACTTACATTCCGCTCTGTCGGTCTGCTCTGTACTTGCGTTGTGTGGCTAGTAGGTAAGTCATGATGGTCGCTCACACTCCGGTTCATTCATTACTTATCTAGGGATCAGCAGCGTATATCTTAATCGTACCATCTCCAATGGTCAAAGGGTCTCGAGGCGCGGTAGTGCGTTTATAACAATATACTTCTCTGAGGAGCTAATGACCTTTACGTCACTTTCAGCGTAATAAAAGCAAAGGTGCTGTCTTCATTTTGTTGTTCCCTGCCTGGTTATTTTGTCCACTCCTGTGTATTCAATGCAGCCAAGATGGGGTTCATTAAATCGAAGAGAATAATTAAGAAAAATAAAGGCCTTGCTGTAGAACTGTGCTCATATTTATTACATAAAAAGTCATATTTTTGTAAGGAAAGATGAGTGGGAAATTGATCCATGTCTGGCACTGCTGAGCACCAGCAAAGCCCCAGTGATGTCCGCCCTAATGCAGGAATAAGGAGCCTTCAGAACTCTCTGGGGTAGAAGACGAGACCGCGTCTGGAGTCATGAAGAGACAGCTGGGAGCCCCGACACTGCCATACGTGTGCACACACATTGATGGCAGGTTCGTCTGTTCTCATTTTGAAAACTGGCTTTCTCGGACCACTGACTTTATATTATACATCAAAATATATATACTGTAAATCCTTACATGATTCATGAATGGAAGTAGGGGAGATAAGCATTAAAAGTTGTTATTATATATTATTTACTAACTTAAAGGAGCAGAGAAGATATTAATTGGAATATACATACGGTGTATTATAAATAAAAGCCTTTACGTACCTGCAGCAACATGGTCATTTTTTAATAACCAAGATGCCTGCTCCCCATGCGCCCACACGCGTGCCACACCTCTGTACATCTTAAACAGTCCCATTACTTATCAGTCAGCGGCTGTCACTAATGAGCTGCAATAAAGGCACTTCCCCAGAGGCGCACTGCCAAGGCACCTTCTTTCATTTAGTGTGATGGAAACAATTTATACAAAACTCCATAATGCTTCCCCCCAAGGGACATGTTGAATACACGATAAAGAGCCCTGCTAGCACAACCCCCCCGTCTCCTTCAGGCTCCCGTCACTCTGCACACTGCCGAGCCTCTGTAATCTGACGGAATGGATGGATGCTGGATGCTAGGGAGGCATTTGTATAAACGCCACCCCTCTTTTAGTATGTTTAGGGGCAACCAAGGAGCGAAAAACTGGGATTTTCTCTCTAATTAACCATTCAGACCCCTGAAAGGCTCAAGATCAAAATTGAAGGGGTTCCCAAAAACACACTTCAAAAACATGGTAATGATAATATGGTGTTATAAATGAAGCAGTAGCCACTGCTGAGTTTACGAGAAAATATAGAGCTGCCTTCAGCTCACGAGGTTTACAGCACTCACCGCCTTAGAAAGGTGAACAGGATGATGAGAGACGTCAGCCATACTGCACGGACGGTCTTCCAACAACTCCTACAGCAGTGGACTCAGCGACCAGTCGATTCACCACACAAACCATAAGGGGGCTAAACAGTCACTTATAAAAACAAAAATGAAAAGAAATGCTTCAAGAGTTTATAATGTGTATTATCTCTCTCACCATATATATATATATATACTGTATACATACACGCACACATACTATACCATTAGAACGCCTTTCTTGTGTTGTCAATTTAATTTTAAATTGATAAATTTGCTATTATTGCCCATCAACCTACACTTCAAATTGAAAACATGCAAATTTATTACAAATCAGAAACTAAAATCTCTCTTTCATCGAAGTATTCATGATACAATGCTTTAGCTCAGTAGAATCCCCTTTGGCAGCAATTACAGCTTCAAGTCTTTTTGTGTAAGTCTCTACAAGCTTTGCACACTTGGATTTAGGCAGTTTACCCCATTCTTCCTGGGGGGTCCTGAAACGGTAGAGCTAGTCTGTAAACTGCCATCTTCAGGTCTCTCCACAGATGTTCTATAGAGTTCAGTGGCTGGGCCACTCGGCTTTGAACAGGACTTTCCAGCGACCTCATGACCCCCCCATGCTCCCCCAATGCGTCTACTGACTTCCTAGGAAGAGTCACCAAAGACATGCATGTCACTGCCGAGGTAAGTAAATCTCTTTGACAAGGTCAACACTCTCTCCACAAACAGACACACTGTTGATGACTGTGCCCAAGAGGTCATTAAAGGCCTGTAGCAAAAAACAAATTAAATAGTGCAGTGTATCAAAAGTCTTCTTTAAATAAATAATCCATTAAAACGAGTGAATCAGTGGGGGGTTAAAATCCATTTGTAAAAAAACAAGTCCTTTAAAAACAACGCAAACGAGGTTAAAACAATGACTGGAATCCAAATCCAAAGCATAGTGCCTTCTTCTTTCTACCTGGAGGCTCCCCTGCTTCTCCCATCAGGCTTCACAACAGGGGAGTTGCCCTACCTGCAGGTGCAGCTGCCTTCCACACTGGTCTTGGTAGCCCTCTGATCCCTGGCTACGTCGGGCTCCATCTGGACCGAGACTTGTTTTTTTCCCCAGTGGCCAGGGAGCTCATGCTGGGGCTAAACCAGCCCAAAGCCTCCACGACTGCCGCTGTCTTTGCTCCATTGAATCTGCTCTCGCTCACTCGCTCTCCTGCACCAGCTTTCCTCTACCTGCTTCCTTCTCCATTAACCTCCCATTCTTTCTTGTTCTCCCCCTAGCCACCTTGCGCTTCTATTTATCACGGGGATGTGGATCAGATGTGGCACTTAGCAATTCCAGGGAAACATTTCGGATGCCGACGACTCCTCACCTGTGCACTTAAGCTAGGATCGGCCGCATCACAAATTCCCCGTGAACCAATCGGCCACACAGACCATGCCCCCTGACTAAGCCACGAGTGCAGCGATTATTTATTTAAAAAGTGGCCTTTTTGACTTGAGCTGTGGACCCTGTACACCACACTGTCCAGTCATTGTACGAGAAAAAAACCCATGTGCGAAATCGTGGATGAAGCCTTCTTCAGAAACGTCGAAGAGGTACAGTACATACCTTAGAAATATTTTTCTACATGAAAATAGGTATGCGTCAGAATAACCGGCCAAAATGGCAACCAGCCATGGGTCCAGTCCCGATGTGGGCGGTTAAGAGGGATTGTACTGTATATTATATATATATATTGTCACGCACGCACGAGTAGGAGACCGTGGATGGATTCGAACGCATCTGGGAACACATTCGCCGGCAGGGAATGGTGGGGTACTAACTTTCTCCCTCTGCTTCCTCATAGGAAAAGGACCTCTCTCCACCGTAAGCGGGTTTTGACTGCAGTGCGGTATTTCCGCCTTCCTCCGCCATCTTGCCCTGACGCCATCAATCCCATCCTCCCTCACAGTCCTTCCCAGCATTCCTCCACTTCCGGATCCTCCCTAATAAAATGGCTGCCGACGCCATGTTTCGGCGTCGCGTGTTATGAACTGTTTGTTTATAATTTTGACCTTAAAATCGTACTGGATTGTGTACAATATACGGGGCCGGCAAACCCCAAACCTTTATGTTGTCTCCTGTTACATCTTTTACAGTGGCGTAGTCGGCAGGATAGAAGATCCCTGAAAATGACCGAGGGACAGGATCTAAATACGGTGTTGCAGGGGATGAATGCCCAACTCCAAGCTCTGCAGCAAGCGCAAGCCGCAACCACCCGGGAGTTGGAGGCTACGAAGGCCAGGCTGGCAGAGGCAAGTAGAGCAAGACCAGACCCGCCCAAACTGACGCCTCCGCCCTTGGTACCGATGACCGACGCGGATGACGTCGAGTCTTATCTTGGCATTTTTTAACAGACAGCCACCCGGAACGAGTGGCAGCGGTCCGAGTGGGCGTCCATTCTGGCGCCCTACCTGAAGGGACCCGCGCAGCGCGCCTATTATGACCTCCCTGAGGAAGAGGCCGCAAACTACGACCTCCTCAAACCAGAAATCTTGGCCCGCTACGGCATCACTCCGGGCCAGCAGGCGGCAGAGTGGCGGAACTGGCAGTTTGACCCCGAAAAGCCTGCCCGTGCCCAGGCGTTCGAGTTCTGGGGCAAGATGGGGCACTGGCTACGCCAGAGGGACCCCAGGCTCAAGAGTCGCCGAGCAGGTGGCCTGTGAAGGCCTGGTGAACGCGATGCCCGGTTCCCTCGCCCAGCAGGTCCGGAGGCACCCTTATAAGGACATGCCTGGTCTTCTGGACGTCCTGGAGCGTCAGCTCGCGGCCTTCCGACTCGGGGGGTCCGAAAGGTCTGCTTGAGGGAACCGACAGGGATGGGCGGCCACACCCAAGCCCTCTCGGCGCTCGCGAAGCCCCGCCGAGACCTAAAGAAAACCGCCTCACCGCTGTTACAAGTGTGGCGAGACCGGCCATTTGCTGCCAACCTGTCCCCTCAACACCACGGCGGAGCCCATGGACTGCACCTGGACAACGACGGAGAGGTACTGTACCCCGCCGCATCCCTTGGCGAGTCCGAACACGGGAGTGGTGTTGCTAAATGGGCACACGGTGGTCGCTTTGTTTGATTCCGGCAGCAACATAACCAATTGTGGCTCGTCGTTTTGTCTTACCGCGACAATGGCTGAAACAGCACCTGTTGGTCACTTGTGTACATGGGGGGACCAAGTCATATCGTTCCGCACAATGCTATATCACCTGGAAGGGGGAGTTAACTCAATTGATGGTCGCTGTGTTACCCGAACCCCCCTATCCGGTGATTTTGGGACAAGACTGGTCGAAAAAGATATGCGGTAAGACACCCGCCACTCCCGGGGCCTCGTTGGATCTAGTTATGAGGGGGGAAGGCGCCCCTCCCGCGGTCTCCACGCCATGCTCAGGGCAGGCTATACTGACGCTGGCGCCGGGAGAAGTCACGCGTGACGGACCCTGACCCGAAAGACTCCGCCGGGGAAGGGTCCAGCCAAGGTACTCTTCCGCTGCCCACGCCACAAGACCCTCTCGGTAGCCTGGACCATCAATTTCGGTTCACGCCAGCCTCATTTAAGAGGGAACAGTGGAATGATGATTCCCTGCGCTTTGCCCGGAATGCTGTAGTTCTGCCAAACCGCGCACAAGCCGATGGTTCCCCACCGCGTGAGCCCTTTTTAGTTCTCGAAAATGATCTGTTGTACCGAGTGGCGACCCACGAGGGCGAGGTGCGGAAGTTGTTGCTGATTACGCGTACTTTCCGGCGGGAGGTATGTGAGTTAGCTCACGCTCACCTCCTTGGTGCCCACCTCGGGGCCGAAAAGACGTTGGAGAGAATTAAGCTCCGGTTTTATTGGCTTGGGATTAACGAGGAAGTCCGGCGTTTCTGTCTATCCTGTCCTGAGTGTCAGATCCACCAGATTTCTAGAAGGGACCGAGCTCCTCTCGTCCCTATTCCCCTGATTGATGTCCCATTTGATAGAATAGGGGTCGACTTAGTAGGACCCTTGGAGCCCTCAACCCGTGGCTATAAATACATATTAGTCATGGTGGATTACGCTACCCGGTACCCAGAGGCGGTTCCCCTGCGCTCCGCTAATACTAAAAGCATCGCACGGGAATTAGTCAGTTTATTTTCCAGAGTGGGCATACCCAAAGAAGTCCTCACGGACCAGGGTACGCCCTTTACCTCGGATACGTTCAGGGAAGTGGCCAAATTACTGAAAATAAAGCACCTGAGAGCATCTGTCTATCATCCGCAGACTGACGGGCTGGTGGAACGGTTTAACCAGACACTTAAGCAGATGCTTCGCAAAGTAGTCAGCGCGGACATTATTGAGGAAAGCCATAGCCCCTGGTCCAGCCCTATCGTCCTCGTGTCCAAGCCAGACGGCTCCTGGAGGTTTTGTAATGACTTTAGACGTCTGAATCAAGTCTCCAAGTTCGATGCCTACCCGATGCCCCGCATTGACGACCTCCTTGAGCGGCTGGGTACAGCTCGATACTTGACTACTCTTGACATGACGAAAGGGTATTGGCAAATTCCCTTAACGGCATCCGCAAAAGAAAAAACGGCCTTTAGCACCCTAGCGGACACTGGCAATACAAGGTTCTCCCATTTGGGCTGCACGGGGCCCCGGCGACTTTTCAACGTCTGGTGGATAGAGTGCTGAAGCCCCACCAGTCCTATAGTGCGCCTACCTGGATGACGCGTCATCTATTCCGGCACCTGGGAGGAGCATCTATTGCAGGTCACGGCTGTCCTCAGAACACTAGCTAAAGCCAGCCTCCGCATCAACCCTCGTTAATGTTTTTTGGCTTAAAGGAGGCCAAGTATTTGGGCTACCTCGTGGACGGGAGAGGTGAGACCACAGTGTTTAAAATTAAAGACATCTTGGAATGGCCCGTCGAATACCAAGAGGCAGGTGCAGGCTTTCTTGGGGCTAGCGGGTTACTACCGCCGGTTTGTTCCCCGTTTCTCCGAAAGAGCAGCACCCTTGACCAATTTGACAAAGAAGGGCGCTCCCTTATACGTGGTGTGGACCGACAAGGCAGAACACGCATTCAGTGACCTAAAGAAGGCCCTAACGTCGGCACCAGTATTAAGGACACCCGATTTCGGGCTCCCTTTTATTCTCCAGACCGACGCCGGACACAGGCCCGGCGCCGGCGTGATGGTGTTGAGCACCCGTGATGTATCTAAGCCGGAACTGATGGACCGGGAGACCCGGTACACGGCAGTGGAGAGGGAGGCCTTGGCCATTAAGTGGGCAGTGACCCACCTCCGTTATTACCTGCTGGGTCGCGAATTCACTCTGGTGACTGATCACGCTGCACTTCAGTGGATGTCCCTACATAAAGAGTCGAATCCGCGGGTCACCAGGTGGTTTCTGGATTTACAGCCGTATAAGTTCACTGTCACTTATCGGCGAGGCACCCTTCAGGCCAATGCCGATGCCCTCTCTCGCATTCACAACCTCTCGGTTAGGTCCGCCCGACCTGACGGTCCTGGGCTAAGGGGGGGATCGTGTCACGCACGCGCGAGTAGGAGACCACGGATCGATTAGAACGCACCTGGGAACACATTCGCCGGCAGGGAATGGTGGGGTACTAACTTTCTCCCACTGCTTCCTCATAGGAAAAAGGACCTCTCTCCACCATAAGCCGGGTTTTGACCGCAGTGCGGTACTTCCGCCCTTCCTCCGCCATCTTGCCCTGACGTCATCAATCCCATCCTCCCTCACGGTCCTTCCCAGCATTCCTCCACTTCCAGATCCTCCCTAATAACATGGCCGCCGACGCCATGTTTTGGCGTCGCGCGTTATGAACTGTTTGTTTATAATTTTGACTTTAAGATCGTACTGGATTGTGTACAATATACGGGCCGGCAAACCCCAAATCTTTATGCTGTCTCCTGTTACATCTTTTACATATATATATATATATATATATATATATATATATATATATATATATATATATATATATATATATATATATACACACACACACACTAGCTGTCCCCCGTTGCTCCACCCGTGTAGTAGTGAAATAGAACAGTGAGTAGGCCCTGCCCATCTCCCCACTCCTGATGTCATGCTTCCCCCTCCCCTCAGCCTGCAGCCTCTGTCTCGGATTGGCGCGAATATATCACTCCTGCAAGCGAATTATGATTTTTAAAACAAAAACAGAACTAAATACGTGGAGGTAAGATGGCAGGTTTAAGGGCTGGTGGAGGAAATGATGTCATCTATGCCGGAACTGGAAGTGACGTCATCAGAGGTGCCAGAACCTGGCAGGATTTCCTGGGAATGGTCTGCAAGGAACTGAGAGAGACAGTCAGCACACTCCGCCACCCCCTGGTCTGATGTAGTATTAAACTTACTCAGGCCCTTTAGCTACCTCATAATCGCATGTATGTGACAATATATTGTATATATAGATTTTTTTTTGTGGACTGTATGCGGCACAAGTGAGCCCCAAACACCAAACACAACTTCCACGGACATAGCTTCAGGTTAAAATAACGTGTTTTATTAAACAATGATACCTTCACTGGCTTTTAAAAGTGAGTCTACTTCTTGTATAATATACCAAATACTTCTCCGTCTCCTTCCACACCTCCTTATTCAGTGCAGTTGTCCTTCATCTCGCAACTCTGACTCTCCATGCAGATAAGGCCTCTTCCTTTAATGTTGGACCAAGGAGAGTTTCTGGCGTCACAACACTGCATGGCAGAAGCCCTTCCAGGTCATACAGATGTTCCCCAAAACAGGAAGGTCCACTCTTCACAGTGCCCCCCTGTGCTATCCAAAGACCTTGACAGGGATGCACTTCCACACTACAAGTGCCATTCAATCCTGCGGAGGTCCAAACTGGCACTCACTCAGAGGAGCACTGCCACCTCTCTTTATAAAATCCAGAGCATCCTCTATTTGCTCCTGCTGACTGGTATAGAAACCAAGGATCCTCCCAGCCAAGTCGGGAAGGATCCTCAAGCCCAGTGAAGATGTTAGTCCACCCATTCCTGCATATGGTGCCTTGAGTAATATGCCCTGTGTGTCAAATGCCAACACACACATAATTACAGGAGGACAATGACAGCAGGAAAGATACATTTATTTAATTTTAACACACACAGATTTGCTTCTTTAAAAAAGGCTTGCGGGAGTCCCAGCCATTCCCTACTGATGTGGTTTGCTCAGACAGATCACAGCATGCTGAGGACTCACATGTGGCTCTTATGGACACTGAAGTGCTGGGCAAGCAGAGCCCACGTGAAGGGCAGAGTCCTCTTTCATCTTGTTACTTGGGTTAGAGGTTTGCATTAATCTATATTATGTAAGCATTGGTTTTGATGAGTGCAGTTTTTTTATTATTTTACATTGAACAAATTGTTTAGCTTCAAAGTCAGTGACATTACACTTGTCATACGTGTCAATTCAAGTCAAGTGTTACAGGAATGCAATCCAATAAAATTCTTACTTGAATGTCCCCTTAAGACAACAAATAAAAATACCTTAGCAAAAATAAATAAGTGTATAAATAAATAAATACACTCAATCTGAAACAAACATGGACTTCATCAAACTGTAACAAGTTAAAATGGTGGGTGTGGCATAACATTCAGGCACATATCACATTTATGTAAATTTTTGTAACAAGCTATATAAACATCACAGTGATAATACAACGTAATTTCAAACATCATTAGAGAACATCAAAGAGCTGCTTTTTGACACGACTTTACGCAGATAAGCGTTTGGTGGCTCGATGGATTTAACAGACAGCAACATCCAATTCGTGCAATGCAAAAGTGGTCTCGAGGTGATGTTGTTAGGCGTTAGTTGTGGAGGGTTTACAGCTAACGGTAGTTTGTATTTCTCAAACTTGAAAGTTTTGAAAGTAGCACCCCAATGGTGAGTTAAATTCTCACGCTAAAATTAACCGTAACCGATAGCAGTTCATTGTGGCACTCTGCCACTAAATTATAGCGTTATAGAAATATCGTATCTTTACAATCTAAAGAGTCACACTGAGCAAACTCCTTTCATCTCTCATTTCTAGATAATTCAAGTGGCTTTTTGTTTTCCATGCTTGAATTTGTAGCTGAGTTCGTATAAAATTCAAAAAGCACCTACTGAGGTTGTCACCTGTCTGCCTGCATGTAACAACTCCGTTATCAATAGACCAATTTTGTTGAAATTTGGCATACATTTTCAGGAAAGTTCCTTTTTCCATTGAGATATCCTAAATACAGAGTGCTGCTCAGAGTTTTGAAGTTTTAAATCCTCCCATTTAAAAAACTCGTCTGTCAGTGACAGTATGTGCTTTGCACGTTATATGTGAGCACACCTAAATATGACTTGGAATTATGTGGCACTTTAAACAACCAACAGACGTAAATCTGTTTTCAGGGCATTTTTTTTCAGCTGTTTTGTGTTATATTGAAAGGAGATAGCATTCTGAGCAGACATCAACAGTGAAAATGTAGCTCTCAGTCTAATTGGGGCATGAACAGTTCTATCATCTCAGTTTCTCTTGGTTTGGTCACATATTGCATTGCCACATGAAATCCAGGATTGTGTGGATGCTTATTGTTTAGCCAGACCATTCAATTTCTGTTTTAAAATCGTAATGCTGTGGATGAAATTCCAAAAACCTTATTTAGGAATTAAGTTCTTTAGACTGACAGACTGGACATTGTGTTATGTACAGTAATGAGCACAAGAAGTGTATTTTATTATTATTTTTTTAATCCCCAAGAATTTCATTAGTCTGACTCTCAAACACGTCAAGTTTGGGCAGTCTGAACTACCACATCTAATTTAAAAAGAGATTAGAGTCTGCTTTGTGAATTCAGGAGGCCTACAGCATGGTGTGTTCCTTGCAACAGAACTGCAACACATTTTCAATGTTAGCAAACAAATGTTCTTGGCGGCTAACATACTCTTAACAAAACACAGAAACACCGAGAAGCCAGGGTGTCATTTTTAGGAGAAATGGCTTGTGGGATAGGTGACATGTGAGTGAGAAGCCATACGAAAACTTCCACTCATTCCAACATATGGTGCCTTGAGCATATGGAACTCTTTGTAGCAACTGATTGAAACACCTGCCAGAAAATGGGACCCAGTAAGCCTACCATAAAAGTTGGATCATTTAGCCAGGTTTCTGATCCTGGCTTTAGCTTCATTTATTGTTGTTAACTTATTATTTTATTCAGCATTTTGTATCTTTTGGTAATACATTTGTGTTTGTAAAGTGTTCTCAGCACATACAGGTATACAACAAACACACTGGTAGATGAGAAACTCACAAGAGACATAACAAAGTCCACTGTCAGAGGTCATAACTGAACCGACAAATTATTACTAAGCGCAACGTTAATGGGGAAAACCAAAGACAGAAGTCTTGAAATTGAATCCAAAGTCAAAAACTGAAAATGAACTCTTTACTGGTTTTATAAGCTAAGCTACTGAGAAAAAACAAACATGCTTTTTATGTACTGAGGGATAACTCAACCACCATATTTAAATGTCCACTACAGTTACTGGATGTTATTGATGAGACAAACATGGTCACAGGATGACTAAATGGTGCAACTTAAACCCAAAGGAACATAACGTTAATATACACTCACCGGCCACTTTATTAGGTACTCCTGTTCAATGGCATGTTAACACAAATATCTAATCGGCCATAGCAGTAACTCAATACATTTAGGCAGGTAGACATTGTTAAGATGACCTGCTGAATTTCAAACCAAGCATCAGAATGGAGAAGAAAGGTAATTTAAGTAACTTTGAATGAGGCATGGTTGTTGGTACGTACTTGGTGAGAATTTCTGAAACTGCAGATCTACTGGGATTTTCAAACATAACAACCTCTAGAGTTTATAGAGAATGGTCCAAAAAAGGGAAAACATCCAGTGAGCAGCACTTCTCTGGGTGAAAATGACTTGTTGATGTGAGAGGTCAGAGGAGAATGGCCAGACTGGTTTGAGGTAACAGAAAGGCAAAAGCAATTCAAACAACCACTCATTACAAATGAGATGTGAAGAAGAGCATCTCTGAACACACAACATGTTGAACTTTGAAGGCAGATGGGCTACAGCAGCAGGAGACCACACAGGGTGCCACCCCTGTCAGATAAGAACAGGCAACTGAAGGTACAATTCAAATGTACTCACCAACTTTGGACAATAGAAGAATGGAACAAACATTAGTCTGATGATTTCTGCTGCAACATTTGGGTGGTAGGGTCAGAATTTGTCATCAACAACATGAAAGTGTGGATCCATCCTGCTTTATATTAATGGTTCAGGCTGATGGTGGTGATGTAATGGTGTGGGGATATTTTCTTGGCACACTTTTGGCCTCTTAGTACCAACTGAGAATTGTTTAAATGCTACATCCTACCTGAGTATTGCTGCTGACCATGTCCATAATTTTATGACCAAAGGGTACACATCTTCCGATGGCTACTTCCAGCAGGATAATGCGCCATGTCATAAAGCTCAAATCATGTCAAACTGGTTATTTTGAACATGACAATGAGTTCACTGTACTAAAATGGCTTCCACAGTCACCAGATCTCAATCCAATAGAGCACCATTGGGATGTGGTGGAACGGGAGATTTCCATCATGGATGTGCAGCCACTGCTTGATGCAATCATGTCAATAGGGAATAAAATAAATGAGGAATGTTTCCAGCAACAAAGAATTACATTAGTTCTGAAGACAAAAGGGGGTCCATCCTGACACTGGAAAGGTGTACCTAAAAAATTGGTCGGTGAGTGTAAGGTGACATTAAAATGGCATGGAGGACAAAAATGAATAATATGATTCTCTAGGCAAAAATAATAAAAGAAGTTAAATACAATGACCCAAAAATAAATAAGAAACCACAACTGTAACAGTTAATATATTCTTTTTAGTATTTAATCATTTTTCATTGAGTGTTGCCTTTTCTTAATTTTTGTTATGCTTGCTGTATACTTAAAAAAAATTATGTCAATAAAACTAAATTTTTCTTTGCAAAAATATCCATAGAATTATGGGTTTCCTTTATCCTGGAACATTTCTATTTATTATGCAGCGCTATTGCTTCTATTGTTAATCTTTCTTATTACCGTCATGTTGCTGTGATGCCATTTTGTTTGGCGGGTGCCACTCCTGGTTGCTGTGGGACGTGTTTACGGACATCACCAGCCTGATGACTTTGATGCCAGTGTGATGGAGAGTGAAGCATCCATGATTTGAGTAGTAACAAAAGAGCTCAGTGCGCATATCCTCTTTTATTTTAGTTATTCATCTAATAGCTTTTTGAGTTGCAATTTGGCTTTGGTAACATAGTAATGATGTCCTTTGGCATCAACTCATTTCTACCCTTTGGGCAGAATCAATCTTTTGTACCTTCTTTACTTTGGTTTGCAGTCTGCTTTGCTTTCTGTCTCTCTCTCCTTATGTTGTGTCCACTCAGCATTATGCAGCTATGGTGGCTCTTTATGATGGTTTTGTGGGTCCCAGGATAACAGCTAGGACACTAAATTTGTTCTCCTTGCCATTTATTCCACTTTTCTGTCTATTAAAAAATAAGGTTGCTTTTGCTTTTGTATTTGTAAATTGCTTGGCATATTCAGTGTTTTGAAATATTGGTTTGAAACGCTTGCACTTTAGTAGCTTGGTCTTTTCTTCATTTTACTATTTTGTATCTTGGCTTTTTTGTATTGATAGGCCTTTGTCTCATATTTATTATCACCTTTCTGCCTGTTTTTTTTTTTTTAATTTACTTGTATTTAAGTTATTAGATATTAACCTAATATCTAGTCATTTGTGGGGCTTGTGGTCCTCCTTTTAGCAACATAAAAATCAAATCATAGATGCATGGTTGTACCCAATTGGAACAAACTGACAGACGTATGTATACTACAAGGGGTCCATCGTGTGGTTAGCACACAGTTGTGCTCTCAGCTTGTACTCCATCTTGGGCCCAAGCACAGGGATCTTAACCTTCTAAACCAGGGTGGCAAAGAAGCCTTACAAATGGCTGCTGTCCTCTAGAGGCGGTGAAAGTAGCAGATTGTTATAAAACTGTGCTTCCAATGGCTTAAAGCAGTGGTCTTCAACCTTTTTTGCATCACGGACCCGCCATCATTCACATATAATAAGGTGCATAATAAATACAACTCATTATAGCGCAGAATCAGTGGGAGCCCTGAGCTCAGGTAGTGATGGGAGAAAATGACACCCGAAGTGTGTTTCTTTTGTCCAGTCTACTCTGTAATTTTGTTTTGGTTGCTGACGCTGCAGAAAAGCCCGCTTCACAAAGATAGAATGTTGGAAACAGAAGCAGGATTTTTAGTGCTTTTCAAAGAAGCTCTCCAAAGAGGTTTGGTTTTTTTTTTACTCGTTTTAAGTAGGGTTAGCTTGTGGGCTTAATTTATCAGGTATCAAAACTGTGATAGAGACAAGTGTGAGAAATAGGCACAGACGGAAGTGGCGGGGAGATCTTTGAATGACAAGTTGTCATAGTTATTGAAAGATCAAAGGTTCATTGCACACCACAAACAAATCAATCTGCATGCACAGCCAAACATTACTTAATACTGCCACCTCTCCAACTTCCTTAACCATAGTGGCTGTCAAGGTGCATAAACAACAGATCGTAGTCGCTGTTCTACAGAAATGATCTGTCCAATTTTCAAAATAAAACACTCTGCAGACTCTGATAGTCAATACAATGCAAATAAAAAAAAAATAAAAATGTATTCTTTTCGTACACCCAGATACTAAATGATCCATGGCCCAGTGGTCGGGAACCCCCACCTTAGTGGTTTCTCAAGTCAACATTATTTCTTCACAAGCGTGATGGAGATGCATTTGCCCCATGAGTGGTATTCTAAAGTTGGGTGTTTTCTATATGCCATCGTACCATATGCTGCATAATCAGGCCAGTTTTTTAATGATTTTTAAGCACAGGGAGAAAATCAACATTTGAAAAATCGGTAATGTAATAAATCAGCAAGAAAAGCAACATTGTAACAATGCACGGAACGAACCAACACACAATCGTCCGTGACTGAAAACTGGCGGACCGCCATCGCTCACATGCCCACCTCCAACTCGTCACTTGAATCGTTGTTGTCTTTGCACACCTGTGACTCACGTTGACTTTCCGTGTTCCTGCAGGAGCATCTAAGAAGACGCATGTTTGTCACGGATGCGAATCGCTGTATGTAGCGTGTAAAACAGTTTGCTATGGTGCACGCGTGCGTCGTAACCAAAACTCGGTTTTTAAAGACTGCTTACTTCATTGTGTTTTAACCTCAGTTGTAAAGGATTGTTTTAAGGATCCCATGGGATACCCCCGTTTTACACGCTGCATGTGGCGATTCACCTTCGCAAGAAACATGCCTCTATGAACGTCGGCGGCTTAGTGAATCCACTCCCCTTCCGGCGTGCTTTCCATGGGTGTCTTGCCTTAGTGAATTATATATATAGATTATATAAAAAAACAAACACACGGCCAGTCCTAGTGCTTTATAAAGTATGGAACAACACTGAACAATAAAAGTCTAAGAACTTACCAAATACATCCTCTTTGAAGTCCATCCATCCATCCATCCATTATCCAACCCGCTATATCCTAATCACAGGGTCACGGGGGTCTGCCGGAGCCAATCCCAGCAAACACAGGGTGCAAGGCAGGAAACAAACCCTGGGCAGGGCGCCAGCCCACTGCAGTCCTCTTTGAAATGCCAAAAGAAAACATGCCTTCTGTGTTTCCATGTTTGTGACAATGAAACAGAAAAAGGAATCACTTTATATTCCGGTTACCAATTTCTCTAGGTTAGGATACTGTGATAATTAAGAGTCCAAGACATTTATTAAGGTTTGGGGCAGCCACCCGTATACTGTTTTTCCCAACTGTAAAAGAGTTTTTTGTATCAAATACACGATGTGCATATCACAGAGTCCAAAACAGAACTGACTATAGTAGCTCAAGATGGAGGCTTTAAAGGTCTGGAGAGGAACTGATGTCAGCAAAGGGGCCGGCTTCGGAAGTGACGTCAGCAAAGGGGCCGGCTTTGGAAGTGACGTCAGCAAACAGGCCGGCTTCGGAAGTGACGTCTTCTGAGGTGCCGGAACCTTGCAGGATTTCCCGGGAAAGGTCTGTAGGGAACTGAGAATGACAGCGCACTCCGCCGCCCCCGGTCGGATGTTTTATTACACTTACTCAGACCCTTTAGCTGCCTCCTACTCGCACGTTTGTGACAATACATTTTCTGTTTGCTTATGTGATACCAGTTGTGCTCACATAAATCCAGATCTTAACACGACACCAAGCATGTGGCATCAACACTGTGATTTTGCCTTTCGAGTGGAAACCATGCCCTGGGGTGAAAGGTTGTTGTGGAAGAAGACAAACACTGAGTTTGCATGCTTAGCTAGTCTTTTAAAATGGCTGATTCTCTCAATAGTGGTTGTTTTTGGTTCAAAAATGACATGTATAAGTTATATCACAATATGTGAGTAAGCTCTAGACACGAATCAATGCTCCAAAACGGTCTTCGCTTGTCTTTCGCAGGCAACCTGTGCCACGTGAGCTCCATTATTGAACACTAGGAGCGGCTATGTACTTTTTAAAATTTACAGAAAACACTTACCCTACAATGAAAACGTTTACCACACAATTTTGTGGGGCAAAAGCGGATATGCCATGTTTGTAAAGAAACAACTTTGACTTGAAAACCACCACACGTATCTTTTAGGCAACACAGAACTGTACAAAGAGTGACTGCGGATCACTTTTGATGGCTCATGTTTATGCTGGAAATAAAATTTCCATTTTATATTTACTATTCTGCGGTGGGTTGGCACCTTGCCCAGGATTGGTTCCTGCCTTGTGCCCTATGTTGGCTGGGATTGGCTCCAGCAGACCCCCGTGACCCTGTGTTCAGATTCAGCGGGTTGGAAAATGGATGGATGGATATTTACTATTTCCACCTGTCATTTGGAAAGGGATAGTAATATTTAACTAAATCTGATGTTGGGGAAGCACACCTAGGAGAGGCAATGGTCTTACAACATTTACCATTAATGACGTTTATTAGTACATGCTTATGAAGAGAAAGGTAATTTCAATAATAAAATAAATCTACATCAGTTCTGAATGTTTAGATTTATTAGATAGTGAGAGGGACAGAAATAATGGAAATCCTAATGTAAAGTAGTATGGTGCTTTTAATGTGCTGCGTATCATATTGTATTTTATTCTGATGGGTCTCCATATGTGTGGTTCCCACATATGTGGAGCAAAAAGAAAAGAGGCTGGGATGTTATAAATGTTTATTTATGATTGTGTGTTGGGAATTTGTCCCTTCTCTGTGTTTATGGGGGCAGAACACCAGCAAAATGGTGGGCTAAAGAAAACTGCTACTTTATGAAAGGAGAAACTCGTCAACTGCGGTGGGCTAGTGCCCTACCCGGGGTTTGTTTCCTGCCTTGCACCCTGTGTTGGCTGGGATTGGCTCCAGCAGACACCCGTGACCCTGTGTTAGGATAATGGATGGATGGATGAAACTCATCGACGGACAGAGGAATATTTTTTGTCTTATTTTGCATTTTTAATTTCCTGTTTGGTCAGAAATAAAACTGTTAACTTGAATGGCCCTTAGTTGGAGTCTTTTTGTAACGACGTTGTAATAATTGTGCTTGCTGGTTCATCTCATTAAACAGGTCTAAGCACAGAGTCGGCTGAATCCCAGCTTAGTTGCTTAGTGCCACTTGAGCTCAGGCCTCGAGATGACCTCCATTAAGGAGCTTAGGGACTTCGGAGCAGCTCACTTAAGAGGAACTCGGCAAGCTCGAGGCTGACCAAGCAACGACAAATCAATGTGTACTTCTGAATTCAAGCCATTTTATCTCAAAAAAGACATCTCTGATTTGCCTCACACACTTGTTTTAAGTCATTTTATTTATACAAAAATGTTTTCCCCCAAAAGATTTGCAATTCAGTAAGGCACAACTAGAGTACGAGATTAAATTTAAAACCTTACACCTTCCCAATGCACTCATTTTGACTTGACAACACTGCTGCTTCTTAGTGCTTATCAGAAGTGCATACACAAAGATGGGCTCCATTTTTGTGAGACTCTACCATGGCTGAAAGACGTTTGGATATCCTCATCAAGGCTGCAGATGAGCCCACCAGCCTGCTAGCATTTTAAGGTAACTTTAGGAGTGATTCTTGTGCTTCTGCACATTTTTAGCTTGGTCAATCTTTTTTTATTAATATTCTGTTTTTTTGTGATCAAAGTTTTTATATGAAATATAAAGCAAACACCATAAAGGGGAACATACAGTAAGCCATTCTTATGGGAATTACAATAAAGTAAAACCCCATGCTTGGTGCCTACCTAACACCCTATAACACAACCCAACCCTACTACATTAAAACAAAAGAATAAAGGAGGCCATGAGGACCACCAAGTGAGGGACCAACACAACACTGACTCCATTATGAAGAAAAACAGCTGAGGATAAGTGTTGCAGGCAGGACCTGGGGGGCACCCACGCTTGAAGCAGTTGTACCTCATTCATTTATCATTCAATTCATTTATCAATACAAGGGCCAGATTGACAACTCCAGAAGGATCAGATTAGGAAAGGAAGACTTTCAAACAGAAAAGAAAAGGAATCAGAAGATTTCCAGGGAGACGTAAGGGCCGTTTTAACAGTGATGGTCTCAAACGCAAATAGCTAAAGATCTAAAAAGTAGGAACATTTGGGCAAATGTTTCTCATTTTCTGTCAATTTAGACAAGTAGTCACCGAACAGAACAATTTGTCCGAATGCAAAAATAGAAGTGAATGTCAGCTGTGAGCCAGGATACAGCAGCATGGAGTCACCACCACCAAGTAAGAACGACAGAGGAGACAGAGAAGAGTGGCCATCACTGGATCCCTAGGTGACAGCCTAGCTCACCACCCAGTCAGACTTTCAAGGGTCCAGGACACAGCAGTGGCTGCTGGTACAGGTAGGCATTTTCTGTTTCATTTCCTGGGTATGTACACTGGAGCACAACTGAAGCAGTGCCATTATTTTTTGCTAAGCAGAGGAGTAATAACAATTCATTAATATAGTATGGTGCTAGAAAACCCCCTGGATTCTAAGTGTTGTTTGGCTGTTGTTTTGATCCTATTTAGGTCTATTTTCCTACAAAAAGGAGGTCACTGAAGGCATCAAAAATGTGGAGGACTGTGCTAAATTAATACACTGAAATATGGATGGGCACACTAAGATTTCTTGAAGAATTTCTCATTCCTGCTATTGTGCTGTGGACATAATATTTGTAATCTCACAGTTGCTTTCCTGTATTTGGTTTAAAGCATCTTTGATGTGTGACCAATCCGGAGGCTTTTATGAGAGTAGGTTTGAAATCCCATGTCCCACCAACAGATCTTTGAATGGTCAGCCGTCTGACTCTCGACACCATCTGCTTCAGTCTAGAGGCTCAAGGCTAATATTCTCCCTTTCCATTGCAAAAGAGAGCAGCGTTATTGTTATAAAACGGTGCTTTTACTGACTTGCAGCATTCAGACAATGAGTGTGCTGATATTTGGGAAAAGATGATGGCAAAGAGCTAATATCAGAAATATACTGTACACATGCTCAAAGATGGCGACGAAAGACGAGGGCTCTCAGATCCACTTACTATACCTGTTCAATCAAGCGCCAGCTTTGTGATTATAACAACTTTACTTTATTCATCTCCTGATGAGTGGCTTTTGACTTCCTGACGAGAGCTCTTTGCAATCAGCAGAAGTATGTCTGCCTTACATAAAAATCTGGTTTTGTTTGTAAACTCAATGAATCTGCAAAGCTTTCCTAACCTGACTGCTTGTGTTCATCACTTGTCAGTTCACATGTTCAAATCTAAAGCAGCAACATGTCTGAACCATGTAGACTTTTACAACTGGATGTGGACTCACCTAACTTGGAAGGTTTTATCATCTCTGTTATGATCTAGCTACAATAACATGAAATGTAGAGTAGATAGATAGATAGATAGATAGATAGATAGATAGATAGATAGATAGATAGATAGATAGATAGATAGATAGATAGATAGATAGATAGATAGATAGATAGATAGATACTTTATTACTCCCAAGGGGAAATTTACATACTCCAGCAGCTGCATACTGATAAAAAAAACTATTAAATTCAAGAGTGATAACAATGCAGGTATAACAGACAATAACTTTGTGTAATGTTAACGTTTACTCCCCGGGTGGAACTGAAGAATCGCATAGTGTGGGGGAGGAACGATCTCCTCAGTCTGTCAGTGGAGGAGGACAGTGACAGCAGTCTGTCGCTGAAGCTGCTCCTCTGTCTGGAGATGATCATGTTCAGTGGATGCAGTGGATTCTCCATTATTGGCAGGAGCCTACTCAGTGCCCGTCGCTCTGCCACAGATGTCAAACTGTCCAGCTCCATGTCTACAATAGAGCCTGCTTTCCTCACCAGTTTGTCCAGGCGTGAGGCGTCCCTCTTCTTTATGCTGCCTCCCTAGCACACCACCACGTAGAAGAGGGCGCTCACCACAACTGTCTGGTAGAACATCTGCAGCATCTTATTGCAGATGTTAAAGGATACCAGCCTTCACTAAGGAAGTATAGTCGGCTCTGTCCTTTCTTGCACAGAGCATCAGTATTGGCAGACCAGTCCAATTTGTCATCCAGCTGCACTCCCAGGTATTTATAGGTCTGCACCCTCTGCACACAGTCACCTCTGATGATCACGGGGTCCATGAGTGGCCTAGGCCTCCTAAAATCCACCACCAGCTCCTTGGTTTTGCTGGTGTTCAGTTGTAGGTGGTTTAACAAAGTCCTTGATTAGTTTCCTAAACTCCTCCTCCTGCCCACTCCTGATTCAGCCCACGGTAGCAGTGTCGTCAGCAAACTTTTGCACATGGCAGGACTCCAAGTTGTATTGGAAGTCTGATGTATATAGGCTGAACAGGACCGGAGAAAGTACAGTCCCCTGCGGCGCTCCTGTGTTGCTAACCACAATGTCAGACCTGCAGTTCCCAAGGCGCACATTTTGAGGTCTGTCTTTAAGATAGTCCATGATCCATGCTACCATGTATGAATATACTCCCATCCCTGTCAGCTTGTCCCTAGAGAGCAGAGGTTGGATGGTGTTGAAGGTGCTAGAGAAGTCCAGAAACATAATCCTTACAGCACCACTGCCTCTGTCCAAGTGGGAGAGGGATTGGTGTAGCATATAGATGATGGCATCCTCCGCTTCCACCTTCTCCTGGTATGCGAACTGCAGAGGGTCGAGGGCGTGGCAGACCTGTAGCCTCAGGTGGTGAAGCAGCAGCCTCTCCATGGTCTTCATCACATGTGACGTCAGAGCGACAGGCCGAAAGTTGTTCAGCTCACTAGGACATGATACCTTTGGGACTGGGGTGATGCAAAATGTTTTCCAAAGCCGCGGGACTCTCCCCTGTTCCAGGCTTAGGTTAAAGATGCGCTGTAGAGGACCACCCAGCTCCAACGCACAGGCCTTCAGCAGTTGTGGCAATACTCCATCTGGACCCGCTGCTTTACTGGCACAAAGTCTCCTCAGCTCTCTGCTTACCTGGGCTGCTGTAATTGTGGGTTGGGGGAAACTCTCTCCTATGCTGGTATCAGCAGAAGAATGGGTGGAGGGTGCAGTACTCCAAGGTGAGAGTGGGTAAGGGTGGTCAAACCTGTTGAAGAAGTTGTACAATTCATAATATAGCCAACAAAAGCGGGTGTCAAACAGGCTCGTCTTTTCCACTGAATTATATCAGAGAATACACTAAATAAAGCAGCACACTCATATCCGAGTACAGTAGCCTAACAGAACAGAGGTTTTCTTTTGTTTGGTAATACTGGCCTACAAGGTGTGTACCAGACAGACACAACAACAACATTTATTTATATAGCACATTTTCATACAAATAATGCAGCTCAAAGTGCTTTATATGATGAAGAAAGAGAAAAAACACAAAAGAAATAAAAATTAGAATAAGGGAACACTAATTAACATAGAACAAAAAGTAAGGTTTGATGGCCAGGGAGGACAGAACAAACAAAAAAACTCTAGACAGCTGTAGAAAACAATAAAATCTGCAGGGGTTCCAGGCCATGAGACCACTCAATCCCCTCTAGGCATTCTACCTAACGTAAATGATCAGTCCTCATTGTATTCAGGGTTCTCATGGAAGAACTTGATGATGACAGTCACATGGACTTTTGGCCTTTAATCCATCACAGATGCAATTTCAGCAACAGACACAGTTTTTATTCTGCTGTGGGAAACCCTTTCCGTTGTTTCCCACCTACACAGCACAGTAAAGCACAAGCAACAATAAAAAAGGATGTAGCACTTTGTCTTCCCTTTCCCTCTTCCTCTGTCTTTCTTTGTCTTCCTCCTCCAATCCTCCTCCAGCAACCTTCATCATCTTCCTCTCGACTCTGGCTCTTGGAGCAGCTGGCTTCTTTGATGTTGCTCCCAGGAGTACCTCCGGTGGTCCGTTAGCATAGTCCAGAAGCACAAGGTAGGGCTCTGCAGCAGCTCCTCTGGAACCCAACAGGGCTGTACCAAACTGCACCTCCCATGAAGCCCTGAGGGAGTCTGTGGTGCTGCAGTCACCCAGGGGGTCTGCCATCTAGCATTCTGGGGAAGATAATGCCCCTGGTCCTTGCTTTACAAAGGTGCCCCGGCCGGGTAAGGGCCCTGGCCGTCCACAACAACTCTGTTTTTATATTTTCTTTACTTTGTTTTTTATTTACAGTGATTGAAATAATAAATGGATACTAAGTGTGATTCTGATGGCTACCACTTTCTTATTTACAGGGTTTATCAAAGCTGTTAAAGATGCTCCTCAATATTCAGAACAACTGCAGAACAGCAAGTCATCATTTGGTTAGTAAGTAGCATTTAAACAAAAGAGTTCACTTTTATTTGTGTTGTAATAACACCCAATTGTTTGTTATAGGTGGTGATAATGAATCACTATATAGAAAACTTTATGTAGAATATCATGAAGTTACTGGCAACACACACCACTCGAGAGTTTGTCTGGCTAAGATTGCTATGAATACAGTATGTATGTGTATGTATCTGTATGTGAGTATCTTTAGTAGATGAACCCAATAAATGTTCCCGGTAAGTCTCACAAACTTCACGATAATAGAGACACCAACCTAAAGATCACTTTGTGCTTGACTATGAAAGACTAAGAAGTAGAACCTCCACCCTTCTCAAGTTCCCATTTTTATACGTTCCATGTGGCTTCTCTAACATTTGTCATCCTCTTACTCGTGTTACTTAGCTAACAGTCATGTCTTTCAGCTTGTTGCCTTGAATACACTTAAACAAGAAGCTTTTTGGTTTTACTGGACTCATTTTTAATCACTAATAAATTGGTTATACACGTCAAGTAAATTTGTGTGTAAAGGACACTTTGACACGCCTCAAAATGAACGTGATCTAAATGCCACATCAGCCATGAGAGATGTTGCATGAGTATGGCACATCGTCTTCTAATCTCACTGCATCAGAGTGAAGTGAAAGGCGAGGTTGACAGCTCAGGCAACAAACGCAGCAACTGGGTAAGGAGTGCTGCTGTACCTGGAGATTGCTTTGCCAGCCATCCCCTCCTTTCATTATTATTATTATTGTCCCTGTTTCTGTATGACTGTGGCACCAGTAATGTTGCCAGGCAATAAATGAAAAGAGGTGGTGCCAGACCTCATGCTGCCAATTATAACCTCAAAAATTTGAGGCCTAAATATCCCTAACAGGTAGAGCTGCAAGCAGCCCATTGAGTTACCTGCATTTCTGTGTTACTTAGAATACTGTGGTATGATGTTCAACTATGTCCTGCGGTGGGTTGGCACCCTGCCCAGGATTGGTTCCTGCCTTGTGCCCTGTGTTGGCTGGGATTGGCTCCAACAGACCCCCGTGACCCAGTGTTTGGATTCAGCGGGTTAGAAAATGGATGGATGGATGTTCAACTAAGTCACAATAAAAGGCAAACACAATCCGCTCAAACTAATGATACACTTACAATTGTTCTTCTTCTTGTTCATACAGATACATTGTTGAAATATTCATAGTCTTAGGTGGAAAAAGTATGTGAACGTCTGTGATTATAACCTCTGTTAACGGTAGCAACATCCACCAGTTATTCCCTGTAGCTTACGCAACAGTCAGGCTACTCCTCCTTACCAAACCGTTAAGTTCTTTTTGGGTTTTCTGCAATTTCCAACATGAACATCATCATGGCGATTGTCTTTTAAGTGTGTTCACAAACTGCTACCACCTTTTTGAAACGATTCTGAGAAAAAGCCCCTTTTAATTTTTCCCATCTACTTTGTTTGGTTTGAAACTGAAACAAGTCCAAGGCAATCATGCAAAAACTACTTAACTGTAACTAAGGGTGATGTGACGGTCCTGCTTGGCTCCAAGTGCCTCAATGTCCTTGAACCAAGAACCGTTGATAGTCATAACCGAGCAGAGCCAGGCAGTGAGGACACAAAGAGACAAGAACGGGTGCAAAGTGTTCAAGGGGTGCTTTTACTACAATCAAGACTTCAGTGCAGTTTTTTCATTAAATAAATAAATATTCCCAAATAAAAAAGACGTACTAGCAGAGGATAAAAGTGTCCAATAAATAACAATAAATCTTCCAGATAAAAATGAGGTTAAAATCCCAGGTAGGATCCTGTCCTTTTAAAAAAAAAAAAAAAAATCCTGAGCCACGCTGCCTCTTTCTTCAAAACTCCCCTGCTTTACCTAACAGGGTCTCTTCACCAGAACAATAGGTCTACCAGCTGGCACAGTCAACCATTCAATCCTGGCTCAGATTCCCGCTGCCAGTCCTTTGGAATCTAAGCCTTGCTCCCGTCCCCTCACCACTGGCCTTTGGCCTTCATCTGAGAGATGTCTGGACATTCTGCTCCCATGTACACTCAGCAAGAGCGACCTCTGTCCCTCGAGCACTGGGCGCGCACTCCTCCCAGGACCATTCTTGACTGCCTGTGTCCACTTCAACTCTGCGCTGCTGCTTCTTCCTTTCTCTTTAAGTTTCAGTTTCTCTTTTCTTGCCCCCCTTACCCCTTTGTCCTGCTCAGGCACCTTCTTTCTTTCTCAGCGCACAGGCGCTGCACTCAGTCACAGACTCCACAGTGCAAAGTGGTAGCCACACACATCTGCACATGAATTACCTCACTAACACCCTGGAGCCTCTCTACGACGCTACCACTCTCACCCACATCCCTCCACGCCTGTGTGCTCATCGTTTATTTATTTAAAAATTCTTATTGCCACAAACCTAAATGTGTCTTATCACAGGCAGAAACTGTTACATCATCACTATGAAGAACATTGTCCAAACAACTTGATTTTCTGAGCTTTGGTGTATCTCAGCATTGGACCTTTCTGGTCCATTCCAGTGACATCTCTGATGTCTACAGGTTGTGTAGTGCTATGGTGTAATGCCAGGGATATACCCGATGCTGCGCGACACATGTGTACTGACCATATCTGAGTGTGCACATAAATCTGGAGGATTCCATTAGGTGGCAGTGTGAGAAATCATCACGATGAGAAAACAACGTCTGATTTTGCTGTGTTGTGATTTGAGGGAAGAAAGAAGTTAGAGATAAACATTCTTTGCAGGGTGCCAAAAAAAAAAACCAAAACAGCAACAGCAACCCAGAAGATGGTATGTGAGACCTTTAAATGTACTGCATCATTACAACGAGGAGTATGCAGCACTTATATTGCTTATGTGAGAAATAGATGAAGAAAAGGACCACAAATACATTCACACACGTGTTGCGTTAATTTCTGACAACGTTCCCACAAGATGTGTCAAAGGAACGCTGGGCAGCAATGATGCGTGTGTGTAAGCAATCTGAGAGTGAAGTATAAACCAGCCCTTACACTGCTGTAAGCCTGGTTACATTTTAAAATTGCAGAATTAATAAAGTTTTGGCATAGAAGAAGGAACAGCCCTTTAAGTCAGATTTCACCTGTCACTGCAGTGTGACCAGCTTTGTTATACATGTTGGAGACGGTGGCACTGACTAGAAAGCAGGAGACGAAGCTGGAGGTGGCAGAGTTAAAGATCCTAAGATTTGCATTGGGTGTGACGAGGATTATAAATGAGTACATTAGAGGGTCAGCTCAAGTTGGACAGTTGGGAGACAAAGTCAGAGAGGCGAGATTGCATTGGTTTGGACATGTACAGAGGAGAGATGCTGGGTATATTGGGAGAAGGATGCTAAGGATAGAGCTGCCAGGCAAGAGAAAAAGAGGAAGGCCTTAGAGAAGGTTTATGGATATGGTGAGAGAGGACATGCAAGTGATGGTTGTAACAGAACAAGATACAGAGAACAGAAAGATACGGAAGAAGTTGATCTGCTGTGGCAACCCCTAACGGGAGCAGTCAAAAGAAGAAGAATTCTTGTTATGTCACCTGACTTATATTATGTTTCTAGTGACATTCTTCTCAACAAAATTCTGAATGCATTGTTCCCTCTGTGATAGCAAGCTGACTAGCCCTGATCCATGATGCTCCGTCCATAGTGCGTCAAATTTTGAGGTTTTAGTGGTGGCCTTCGTTGCTTTCTAAGTCATATATCACTACAGGTTTCTGCCAAACGGTTCAACTTTTGTCTCATCTATCTACACAACATTGTCCCGAAAGCATTTCTGGAAAACATGAGACATGCTGCAATGCTTGTTTTGGAGAGCAAGGGTCTTCTCTGTGGTCTCCTGCGGTAGGCCATGTCACAGGCTTAGCTAAAGCCAGGAAAATGAGAAACTGTTTATAGAATTTACTCTTTTTTGTTTAATGGTTTGAGCTCTTACCTCAACAGAAGGCAGGTGCTGGTGTTGCAGGGGTGCCAGTGAAGGACACTGAACAGCTGTATGAGAGAGCACCAGGGGTGAAGGTCACAGATGAGAGTTCATGGGAGGAGAAGCCATCATCTAGGTGTTACTTTGTTACCTGCAAGTATAAAGTGTAAGGTTAGTGCCTAGATGGGACACAGCCAATCAATGGCGTGAAAGGGCCTGAAGAAAGAGTATTCACGAGAGGTTTACCTGAGCAGTCACTGACTCGTCGATTCATTTCACATGTTTACATGCATGCACAGGTCCATTGGCCAATAATATAGGAGTCATGATTAGCTGACTGTATGCAGCATCACAAGCACGGCAACATGCAAGCCTCTAAGTGATCATGAGAGTGGAATTGCACCAGGATGGGCTGTAACAGTGGCATGATACCTAGAGTAAGGTGAGCTGTCATTGTTCAGCTGTGGAGTCGATTGGTGTGTCACTGTCTGGCAGCTGTCTGTGAGTGGAGAAAGGAAGCACTTGGATTTTGCCATCTTTAATCCTTTTGTTATTTGCACCACATTGTTGATTGTGGCAGTGAAGAAGAACTAATATTATTGACTATTTATTGTTTGGCAAACTTGGAAAAAAATATTTTTTTTCTTTTTCTATAATATCGGTCTGTGTCTTCCTGTCCTCTCACCTTGTCGCACGGGTACATCTCCAGATGCCCAGACTCCGAGTGCGTGGAAAGGTGTCATAGCACAGAACATCACATCACCTTCCACGAACATCTTTAGTGTTCAATGGCTCTCTTATTATTGACACAATAACAGAGACTTTCTGCAGGTCATTTGTTGTTCTCCTATGGTTCTTTCTTACCTACTTCAGCATTGCACACTGTACTCTTGCTTGTGTGCCCACTCCGTGCTGTTGTGCAGTGCTGCCGCAGATAGCTTGAACAACTTGACACATCCACATAAAAACGACTAGAGTGAGCTTTCGTGTATGATTTTATTGGATGTACCTCGTTGTAATCTGAAATATATACAACAGAAATAAACAGGTATTTACAGGTGTACAACCAAAGACAAAAAATAAGAAAGCAGTCCATAGCAAACGGCATACGTTAAATAACAGAGCTTTAAGATATAAGACCCTTATAAGGCAAGTGATTTCTAGGTTTGGATCAAGACAACAGATAAGAGATTCAGATTGCTGCGTAGTACAACTAACCAGACCCAGAGGTATAACTTAAAGGTACGTTTTGGTCCAAAACAAGAAATAAAGGGGGGTTATGTGAGACACAAGGGTGCATTGTATTTAAATGTTCACTGTGTGAGTTTCATGGACATTTATAACACCACTGAGAGTGCAGGACGTGACTATGAGGTGTGTTAATAAATGACAAGACAAAGGGGGAGCACAGTTTAACAAATAACAGTAACAGCTGACAGCATGTGGGGCACAACACTTGCCATGATCTCTGCAGGATATCTACTACTTGTTCTGCCTTGGTAGAAGTCTGAGAAACTTTTTAAATAAAGAGGTCAGGAGATGAATTCCGGTCAAAAATACCAGACAGAGAGAGAGAGAAAATAAGGATCTTTCAAACAAAGCAGAAAGTGCTAATCAAAAATGTAGATGGCGTCAGTCAGAAGTTGAGTCAATAAAACGTTAGAAGCAGAAAATTGCACACAAAAATTTAAAACGATTCACGAATCACAAAAGTACAAGAACTCAGCACTCCCTAACTCATTTGAGAAGAACTGTCGGATACCCTCATCTTTGAGGGCAGTCCCTGGTGATGATGGGCTTGGGGGACCACCCACAAGACAAAAGGCACAGAGTAAAGGCATTGATACATAAACAAATTCAAATACAAAGAAAAATACAAACCAACCAATAAAATGAACACAAACAAAAGAATAAAATATGAACAAAGAAGACAGAAAACAAAGACCTGAACCCCAACTAGGGAGAGCAACAATAACGTTAGAGCTGCTGCATTTGTATACGATTTGTCTTACTGCGGACTGATGAGGACACCAGAAATTTCGAAACTGACATTTTCTTGGAATGCAGCAAGTATTTGCTGTACATTCAGCATACTGCATGGAGATAAAGTGTTTTTGAATTTGGTTTTTAAGTAATGTTGTGGAAAAAACTCAGACCAGATGAGAATGCAGAACGGTTCTTTACTTGCACAATTATTATTACAATTCATTCCCTTTTATACTTTCTATTACCATTACCTTATCTCACGTCATCTGACTTTTAACATGCCGAATTCTATCATCTTAGCCAATCAGTAACTTCATATACATGTCGATTCTTCCGTTACTCTATACATTGCGTTGTTAATAGGGGTGTCCTACACGTTTTCCCATTGATCTTACTATAACAGGACTTCATAATAGGACTGTTTGAGCTTTCTCACTAGTTTGTCCTCACTTTTTAAGGGGGTGTTCTTTACACATGTACTTGTAACTACCCTGATGGTTCCTCTTAAGATGAGGCAACATTCACATGCTCAGGCTTTAAGCCGTGTTTAGTTAATCCTATAGTTACCTTCAGGCTTTTTCCTTATGCTTTTAATAATCCATTGTTACAAAATCATTTAAGTACATACAGTACTTATAATAGACTGTAAAAGATTATATATTAACTAAAGATTACATAGCATCAACATCGTCTTGATTTTCATTGCACCACTCTGGATGTTCTGCTCATTTCAGTTATTTAATAACGGCTAAATATGTCACTGACGTTGCTCCAAGCTTGCATCATTTCATGCCATTTTCCCATTTTTTCATTATTAATTATTAGGATATGATTAAAGGTGAAAATACAACAGACAAAGCTGAATTAGTAGGAAAATGACAAAGGAGAGCTAAAAACTTAAAACTATTGCACACAAACACATATTTGTAAATTTCTCATGAACGCACCCTGGATCTCACACTAATGCTCTTTTCTAAATAGAGAATGAGAAGATTAGACAAAAGGCCAGCTAATTAAACACAATTAGAAGGCAAATGACCGACTGACTGTTAAAAACTGAAAACTGGCAGGCTTACTGGCCCCCGTGACTGAACCTGAGGACCCCTGGTCTGGAGGAGACTCATTTGGCTCCAGCCTGTGCTAGAAATGCTGAAGTGACGAACTTTGTATTCTTGTTACTGTTCAGACGCGATATGAGATAAGTAAGAATTTCAATGAACCATGACATGTACACACGATAATTTACAACTTCACATTGGCACAATGTACAGTTGTGTTTTACTATATTATTGGGACTCACTGAAGATCAGACCAAATTCTTAGAAGCAATGAATGCAGAAGTCCAAGGAATTCCAAAGTCTTCAAAAAAGCTTTTCTGCAGCTCGACCGTACAAAATACTGCAGTCGACAGCCCAAAAACTCGACATCCAGCCGACCCCAGTAGGACTGGCATTGCCACTTATACAAAACTTCGTCAAATTGTCACTTTCATGTATGGCCAACACTACAATACATGGCCACTCTGATAAAACTGAATATCTCCTCTCTGTGTTCACTCTTTGTAATTTATCATGCTTTTCAATTACCTTCCACTTCACTTTATATTGTTCTTCTTTTAAATTGTATTCTTGAGAGCCTTCTAAAAAGCCTTGTAAAAGGGGTCTTTTGCAAAAGGCACTATACAAAATAGTAAGTCGACTTACTGATAGTGCTAGCTAAACAAGAAATCCTTTGTTTTGTCCTGTATTATTTTAGTTATAATTTGAGAATTCTACACTATTACATTTCTGTAACTGCTGGATTCTACGGTTTTTAGAACATAGAAAAAGGTAATTGAACTAAGTGTTGATTTTCTACATGATTTTTATTTGTTGCTTTGTAACGAAGTTAGAATATATCTGCTGAGAATATTTTTTTTCTCTCTATCATAACAGTAGGCTGGCTTTGGTTCGGAAGCGTGTCTCAATTCCACAGTACTCTTGGAGACATACAGCTGAACCTTACATCACTGCAGCAGTGGTTGAAGAATTAGCACCTCCACAGGGTCTCATTTATGAAACTGTGTGTGGATTTCAACGTGAAAATATGCAAATGCCTAAAAAACAAAAAAAAAAAATTTTTTTTAAAGTAAATTAAAGTAAATTAAGCAAACATGCCTCCAACACCACCCTGAAGCATTACTTTATAGTGCAAGCTAATCATCCTCATCCATATGCAATCAAGATGCTGCAGAACTTCATTGGCTACTACAGCAGCCTCACACCTCATGTGTCAAGACCCTGCAACCCGTATTCAAGACTATCTAGCTGTGCTCTGCAACTGAGAGCACAACATCATCTGTGGCATTATAGTGCCTCTGCTCGGTGTTCTGGGAGTATCTGAGCCGTTACTATCACCTGGCACGTGTAATATTTCAATGAACAGTACAGACCACATGAAGGGTCATCCTACCAAAACAGGATGTAGCACCCCACCGGTCGCTTAATGGCTTCCTGCGCAGTGGTCAATTATTATAAGCAAGTTGCCATTTAGGTGGTTTGGCTGCACTTGACCAAGGGTGCTATCGATTCCAAGTTTCTCTGAAATATTGCGTATGCAAGGGCCAGACTTGCTCTAAGTATATGCAAGTTTTCCCCAATCAAATTCTCTTTTATAAAACCCAACGTTTGCATACAAATCTATGCATGCATATTTCGGGCACATTTTTTTTTCATATACATATATTTTATATATCTGACACCTGTACCTCAAAAGTGCTTCATTTTATCAGTTCTCCTTTAAATGGTCTTTCTGAGTGACATAATAACAAGTGATCAAAGGTTCTTGCCAAAGTAATAACATGTTGAGCAGAGCACTCCCCAGCTGATCATCTCAATGGAGCTTGCTGCCTCCAAGACACCAGACTGTTCATTTATGATGCTTAAGATATATACACACATATTCCTAATTGCACTACAGCTTTTTTGCTGTTAAAACATACTTATTTTTGGTTTGTCTTTTTTCCCCCGCTGAGTATCAGCTAGACATGTCTAATTCTTGAGGTGTAATTATAAAAATAGATTACTATTTTAATTATCAAGTACTTGTTTCTATCCAAAACCTGAAATGTATGACATACACAAAGAAATAAACACAATACAAACCCTCAAACAAGCTGCAAATCTATCAACTGTTCATAAGATGTTTATCAAGAAGATATAAGGTTAACATGCTTAACAAGTTTACAAGTAAAATAGACAAAGTTTGTTGTTAAACTAACAGCAATTTCAAATTCTTCTTTTTCTAGTTGCAAATGTAAGATGTACTAAACACAAGCTGGAGCTGCAAATAAGTAGCTAACTTCAGCCTTGTAGTCTGCTCACTATCCAAACTCGGAGAAGCAGCATTTGTTTTAATTAAAGGACAAAATAAAAAGGTCTGAATTCATTGAAGTAGCTTTTCTTGCCATTTGTCTAATTGCGCAGGAAGACTCTTCAAATTTCCTTTTTTCTCAGTTTTTTACTCCACTTTAATGTAAAGGCTAACATTCCAATCTTTCCACTCTTGTAAAGTCAGCCTAACTACAAACTTCCTGTAAACTGAGCAGTAAGACGTGCCTAGCTCAAGTACTGTAAAACCTCACTTAAAAGGAGCACAACTAAATTACCATAAAGCTTAGAAAAGAAGATGCTGAAAAATTGCTTTTTATGATCTGCACATTTACCAATCATCAATTTAATCTTTTGTAGTAAAAATGACCAATTTAGAATGGTGTACAATCGGTTGAAGCATTCCCACTTTTTAGTTTAAATATGTAAAGATTAGAAGGGGACATGAGTTAAGTGTTTCAAATTACTGAAGGAACTAATACAGGGGATCCAGGTCATTACTTTAAAATAAACTGCATCAAGAACATAGCTGGAAACAATTTAAACAAATATTGGAAAGATTTTCTTTACACAGAGAAACACAGAGACAAGGAATAACTCACGAAGTAGCATGGTGGAGGGTATGGCTTTAAAGACCTTCACATCTCAACTTGATCTTATTTTGAACAATCTAGGTGAATAGGATGGATGAGCTTTTTAGGTTGAGTGGCCTGTTCTCATCACAATTTTTCTAATGCAGAAATATTCTGTGCAATTGTCAGACAATGCTCCTTCAGATTGTCCACTCTGGAAGTCTAATATTCACAAGGCCCCAGAATAAACAGCGAGCTGTCCCCTCTGGCTATTAGAGACTAGAGATCTTCATTGTCACATATACTGCAACAGCATAGTGAAATTCTTGTGCCACAATTATGGTGATGTATAAATAAATACAGTACATAAATAAGAGTAGCAAAAGATAATAAAGTTGATAAGAGTGGAGGAAAAAAGTAACGTCCAGTACAACTTCACATGAATCATAGGGTAGGTACAGTACACAGATAGGATCAAGTTGCTGGGTGTTCAGTGACATTATGGCCTAGAGAAGAAGCTGTCTCTGAATCAGTTGGAGGGAGTGGTGCGGCTACGGTGGCACTTTCCAGAAGGAACAAATAAAAACAGGATGAGCTGGGAGGCTGTCATCAGAGACAATGACTTCAAGTCAAGTCAAGCTGGGGAACATGCAATGGTATAGTGTGTTGCCGCACCCACTACATGACGAAACAACTCGAGATCCTAGTTTGCATCCCCCCAGGCAGAAACGCAGTCCAGTGCCACCCTCCAGAAATTACCCTCTATCTGCCGCAGCCAGGTATTACGTGGGCGGCCCCTTGGCTTGGTCCAGCCACTTGGGTCCCCAACAATGAGTATCTTACGAGTCGGATCACCCTCGGGGAAACGCGCCACATGGCCGTAGTGCTGTAACTGACACTCCCTCACAATGCAAGTAATGTGCCTCATTTGGGAATCCATGAGCAACAGCTCATTCGATACAAAGTCAAACCAACAGTACCCAAGGATTTCCGGAGAGACACAGTACCAAAGGAGTCCAGTCTTCATCTCAGGTCACTGAATAACGTCCATGTCTCTCAACCATATAGGAAGACAGGAAGCACCAGGACTCTAAAGACTTGGAACTTTGTCCTTTTGCATAGATATCAGGAGCGCCACACACCCCTTTCCAGCAACCTCATGACCCCCCCATGCTCTCCCAATCTGTCTACTGACTTCATAGGAAGAGTCACCAGAGATATGAATGTCACTGCCAAGTTAAGTAAACCTCTCAACAAGGTCGACACTCTCTCCGCAGACAGACATACTGCTAATGGCTGAGCCCAAGAGGTCATTAAAAGGCCTGGATCTTGTTTTTTTTTTCCAGGTGACTCACAAGCCCAGACACTCAGACTCCTCTCTCAGTTCTCTCGAACGCCCTGATCAGAGCCTCCATTGACTCCGCGAAGATCACAGCATCATCAGCAAAGTCAAGATCCATGAATCTTTCTTCACTTTCTTTCCTCCACTCTGCACTCACAGTACCAGTGTACAGGCCGGCCAAGATATCCAGCAACCTCAAGGGGATCCCGCGAACCCTCAGGATGTCCCACAGAACAGCTTGATCAACTGAGTCGAACGCTTTGGAAAATCGACAAAGGCTGCAAAGAAACTATGCTAATATTTGCGTTTGCGCTACATGAGAACCCTCAGTGCCAGGATGCGGTTGATGGTAGACTTCTTAGGCATAAAACCAGACTGTTCCAGTCACTGGTAGGTGAGCAAGTGATCACGGATCCTATTGAGGATGACCCTAGCAAGGACCTTACCCGGCACCGAGAGCAGTGTTATCCCCCTGTAGTTGCTGCAATCCAGGTGATCACCATTCCCTTTCCATATAGGGACGACAAGTCCCATTTTCCAGTCAGTTGGGATGATGCCAGTCTCCTAAATGGAGACAAAGATTGCTTGCAATGCCAGGAGGACAGCCTTACCACCAGCCTGGAGAAGTTCATCCCGGATACCACAAATCCCTGCAGCCTTTCCCCCCTAAGCTGATTCACCACCTGTGCAATCTCAGTGAGATCGGGTGGTTCACAGCTAATTGGAGGATCAGCCTCAAGAACCGTGGACCCAGAGATGTTCAGTGTCCCAGCCGGAGGATCAGCTTTGAACAACTGCTCAGAGTAGCCTGCCCAGCAGGTCACAACTGCAGTGTCATCTGTAAGGACCGTTCCATCAGCTACCTTGACTGCGACTCTCCGAGGAATAGATTCAGATGTGCGTAATGCTTCGCTTCCTCTGTAAGCAGGACATGGGTTGCTAGACCACAGATTGTGTGTCATTTGCTCACAGATTCCTCTAACAAACGCCTCTTTATCTGCCCTCAGAGCCCTTGCAGCCATCCTTCTCAGTTCCCGGAACAGACCAGTGTTGCCATTGAGCCGTGAGCTGCGACTCCTCTTGATGATATCCAGGGTGCCCTGCAAGATGAAACACCTCCTTCTGGGAGCATCGGTAATACCAACACAACCCTCAGCAACCTTCAGGGTCTTGTCACGGAAGGTCTCCCACATCACATTAGGATCAGCAGTTGTACCCAAATCTGTACCCAATGACTTCAGCACTCAAAAAACATCTGGCAAAGTAGATGATATGAAGCTTTGGAAAGTCAGTGTCAATGATTTAAGAAGCTGTACAGACAGCACTTTGGAGGAGTTAGTGATCCTAATAAGTGAGATTACCAAACTATACCATGATGCATCCGGTCAGGATACCTTCTTAATGCAGAGGTAAAAGTTCACTAGTGGCTTGTTTCCCACCCCAAAGCTCTTTAGCATTTTCCAGAAAAAGAGCAGTTAGTTCTCCTGGCTCAAGTCTTGTTAATCTGGGTGTGAGGTACCTGGAGGTGTATAGTGTAAATAATATATCGTTATTTGGAACACATGCATTTCATGTGTTTTCCGTGTCTACAACGATCAGTGTAAATGTAGGATGACAGGAAATGGAAGAAATACAAGAAATGTTAGTACTTTGTCATTAGTACGAACGACAAAATGCATAAATTTAGTATATAATGTGTATAATGTGTAAAGACTGTAATCCAAATATCAAATAAACACTTTCACAAATGGTACATGTGTAACAAAACAAGTGTGCTTTTATTCAAGAATATAACCAGAGAAAAAGAAATCAGGTTAGGATACAACACTGATACAACTGCTTGGGTGAAGCAGCAGTAAGAACTGCTGAGTCATAAACAAGAGGTTGTGGGTTTGATTCCAGAAGCTGCCAACAATTACTGATTTTGAGTAGTGAGCTGCTCTTATTGTTACTATTATAGAATAAAAACATGTGATTTATTTGAGTCTGTAACAGCCAGTGTAAATTTATGATACTTATAAAGATTAGTGCAAGGTAAGGGAGATGGCACCATCCACAAATTTGTTATTCTGGTATGAAAACTGCAGCGCATTTGCTGTAGTTGGGTTGTTGTGGTTAATGTGGACATTAATCAGTTTCTCCCGTGATGGTCCGACAGTCATTCAAGCAAGAAAGAACAGATTTCTTTGGCACAGGGACACATGTGGCTTTCTTAAGACTACTTTTTAATGCCCCCCTCATTTATGAGTGTTTCATGTGTAACATTATGTTGGCCTGCTAGCCTTGAAAGCACTACACCAGATTTAACAGTTTGCCCAGTTTTGTAAATTTAAACCTCATTTTGTAGTTTTATACAGCAGCAGTGCTTGATTAGTCAAGTTCTTTTTGTTAGTTAATGTTAGCAGAAAGTCAAGCAAAATGACATATTTTATTGGCTAACTAAAAAGATTACAATATGTAAGCTTTCGAGGCAACTCAGGCCCCTTCTTCAGGCAAGATGTTATAGTTAATGGTATGTAGTCAATTGCCATTATTGGTAGCTTTACACTACAGTTGTTGTGCAGCTTTAAAGCAGATGCTGTTTTAATTCTGTCTGGTATACTAACAGGATTTACTATGTATGTACTTTTTTTTTAAATGTGGTAGGTACACAAGATGTTCTCTAGATGGAGGACAACACAGCAACAATAAAGTACTTGACAGTACATATACAGGGTATAAATATAAATTTGGACATATTAGATATGGGGACGCTTTTAAGACTTTCATGGGCAGATTAGACTATTTTAGGTAAGCAGGCACTATGCTATTTAAAAACACAAACGCCTAGAATATTAAAATGTTAATGAATTTATAAATATGACTGGTAACCAATGTAACAAGGCAAGGACTGGAGTGAACTGAATGACTTTGTGGTTTTCTTTTAAAGTTCAGCTGCACTATTCTGCATTGACTGTAATTTCTTGGAAAGCTGAACAAGACAACACTAAAGGAAAGCCTTACAGCAGTTCATCTTGGAAGATAAATGCAAAACAAACATTCCCAAAACAAAAGAAATAAGCTTCTAATGCATGCTTAAAAGAGTCAAACATCCTACCTCAAATGCAGAGTCCAGAAGATAGTGGCATGGCCTCAAAGAGTAAAGCAAATACCGCCAAGGGAGCTCTAAGTGCTTACTGCTTTTTCACATTTTCCACTCACGTTGGATTCTCCAGGCAGGAGCAACAAAGCTGAAATAGGAAAGAAAACACAGCAGGTTTAGACTTCATATCCCAGGAAATGAAAGCAACAACATTACAGCAGTAAAACTATAAAATCTGCCATCAAATAATCTGGCCAAGGGACAGCATATAAATAAAAACTGATATGGAGCATGAAATACCTTGGGAACGCACAGTAGTCTTTGATCAAAGCAGTAACATCAAATTGAGTTGATCCTTAACTGACCGACAGACCTATGTCATAATTCACTGTGTTTTATTAAAAGGAAACAGATAGACAAAAATTCAATTCAATATTCAATGTACCCAGAACTGACTACTGTAAGGAAGACTAAGCTGCCATTGTGTCTCTTCTGGAAACACATCAGCAGTGCAGTGTAAATTCCTGTGCTGTTTTGATCAGTCTTTGTATGGATTATAAGGTTTTGCGGCTCAAAGAATTTAATTTTGGTGTTTAATTTTGTCTAGATCATGTTTGAAAAAGATTGTTATTTAATTGCATTTTATCACAATGTAATTGTGTGCTCTGAGTAAGTGCTGCTGTGTTAGGTTTCCGTTTCTGTTCTCTCCTTGGAGATCTTCAGAAATCCATGGGGTACGCTCATTTGTGAAATCAGTTTTGTGACTGTACAATGGTCATCCTGGGTGTTTCGCTGCATTTAAAAGATCATCATTTTGTCCTTCCTTGTTTTTTGAATCTCTCTTATTGTTTTTGACTTTGTTCTAGCTTTGATGAAAGTTCTCCTTGTCTCCTGGTTTTGACCTCTGGCTCGTTCTTTGACCTTTGATTGCCATGGTCATTTTCATTTTTTTTGTGTCTTACGCATCGGCATAATGAACAAATGAGGGTTGAGGTTTTCCGACTCTGTTCACTGAAATCATTTACTGTCCTGGTGCAAAGTTCAAGTGTTAAAAATTCAGATCCTTCCTAGAGATTGGTGGACAATCCAGTCTATTTCTCAAAATTCTCTACGTGAATGTACCTAAAGAGTAATTGATGGCACAGACCATTCAGAAAGCAGCACTACACTCTTCTCACCAGATGCTGATATCACAGGAAATGTTCTCTGGCCTAGAAGACATTGTGCTGAAGATTGTAAGAGGATGAAAGGTCAAAGCATGTGCACAGCATGGCTGGTGGAAGTGTCAACAGATGGAGATCTCATGAGAACAGGCTTGTTGAGCCCAATACTACCAGCCTCAGGCAAAGAGAAACCTGGCCCAGGTATAAGCCACTTGGGGTGTAGCCACAGCAGTGCCAAATGTATAAAAGAAGCAGGTAGCATTTAGGAATCTCTGACCATACTTTACTTTATTCTGATTTGCCCAGAGGTATACCGCTGCTTCAGTCTCTGCCTAGATTAATATGACAATCGGTTAAACAATGGTACCTACCTTTGCTTAACAATAGTGTATACACATTTTCATGGGTTAAACAATAGCATTGTTGCTAATTATGAAGAATTACACACACCACTGTGAGCTGATTAAAGATCAATGTACCAAAACATGTTAATTTTCAAACCAAGTAAATACAAAACATTTTCTAAGCAAGTAGGCTGTTCTGTTATTACTTTGTACAAAGCTGTAGGATTATGAGATACCAAATAATCTTCAAAGCATGTGTCTCTTTTGCAAGATTGGCAACTGTCTACGTCCCGTAGATAGTCGTCAACAATAACATGTAACAGAATTATTCAGAAAATTTACCTTTTCACTTATCATCCAAGGCTCAAACAAAAGGAGCCTGCTGCCCCTTCAGATACTGGCTTTTACATTTATTACTCACATGCATTTTTTCTAAGAGCAACACACAGAAATGTCCTCTTAATTAAAACACTGATTTCTAGCCCATTACACCAATACAAAATTGGCTAACTGTTCAATCAACAAGTAAAACGTACCCTAGGTGCTTAGAGAAAGTCCTCTACCTTGGAGATTGGAGCTCCAAACTGTGAACTTGCAGTCAAAGTAAATACATGTTTCATTTAATTTGATCTGAGTTTGGAGGATCTAAAGTTGATTTCAGCAGTAACTAACCACAAATAAATAACCAATAAATGACCTACACATTTAAGACCATCAGAGGTTTTCGAACCCAAATTTATAATAAGGGCAGGTGGAACGGCTAACAAGTTTAGAAAATTAATGAATGAATGAATTCAAGTACAAAAAATAACTGCCAGCTTAATTTTGTTTCACTGTGCTTATGATGGACACTGGTAAAAATAACTGTGATTATTAACATTGCACAATGAAGATTTTGCTTCCTAAACACTTTTGGTGTATCTTATAGCTTGTGATTTGCTGATCACAGAAATCATCTTTAAATATCATGCAACATTTTATTGCAATCACCTATTTTCGTGATTTCCTCTCATATGATAAATATACATATATAAAATACAGGAACTACAACTGGCAAATCTGTGGTGACCTAAAAGTAGTGGCTAGGAATGAAACTTGGATATACCAAGTACATTTGTTTAACTTAGGGTTGCCAGACGTCCCTTATATACGGGGCATGTCCCATATTTTGTCCCGTCCCGTACTGACTTTTTAGGGACACCCAAATGTCCCGTATTTAGTTAATTTTCAAATTTTGTAATAAAAATATATTTTTACTACCTTCTTACGGTACTTAGTTGTAACTTTATAAGTAATTATACTTTTATTTCTCAGAATTCTCTTGATGAGAATAACCCAAATGTAACGAGGAAACTAGTGTTTGCTGCCTGTTTGCAATTTGTTCAGTTGCTATGGTTGACTGAGGACAGCGACACTGTTACTGTTTTACTCCCCAGCCGCACTGCTGTGTAGTTCTGTATCAGCATTGCAACATACAGTGACTGTCAACAAAGTGTGTTGTTACTACTTGCCAAGGCCCACTTTTGTTCTAACTTAAAAACTAATCCATCCATCCATCTCTAGATGCCAAAACGTAAGTATAAATTTTGTGATGAATATTCCAGCGAATGGACATTTATCAAACAAGGCAGAACCTGTTATGAAGCAAAATGTATGTAATTGCACTTTCGGTAAATAATTTTCAAATGATTCTACTTTTCTTTTCCTCATAACCCATTAAAATCCTTGCTTTATGTTTTTAGCTTATGTCTCTACTTTTATATAATATATTGGTCTGGGTATGTAGGGGGCATGTATAAGTTTATATATATAGTAATATAGAGATAGATTTTAAGAGTGTTCCCTATTTCTAATTTTCTAATCTGGCAACCCTAGTTTAACTTGCAAATAGGACAGCCATGCTAAAGAGTTTCATCTCATTAAAAAGAACTGAAAAGTGTACCACATAAACCATTTGTTCACCCAGAAAACACGCTTTTGCCTACTCTTAATATAAAACCTGAACTGATAACATTTTGTGAAACCAATGAACAACAAAGGTGAAGGACTTCAATATTTGAGACAGATGTTTCCATGAATAACTGATGCCAAGATTATGGAAGGCATTTTTGTTGGTACAAAAATCAGACACGTCATCATTGACAAGCGGTTTGAAGATATGCTAATGAGGCTGAAGGTTAAACACATGGAAGGCATTCTAAGATGTTGATGAAATTTGTTTTGGCAACTACAGAACACTAAACTATGTCCAGCTGGTTGACAACACGCTTCAAGCATACAAAACCATGAAGGTTAACATGTTGCTAAAGATTCCATTCTCTGCACTCATGCTTGGACATCTTCCTTGCTAATGTTCGTGCAGACTGTGATGAACATAGACAAAGGTGTCACTAGGACACTGCAGCGATGGAAAAGCAGAATCAGGGCAAGTGGAATCCATCAATGCTGGTTGTTAGACACTGAAATGAGAAGCATCAGTACAAATGAAAATCAGCAGCAAAATATTTTTAGCTCAGCTGAATGAATGCAACAGGTCAGCTACATTAAGTTATAAAACCAGCTCAATTCAATAAACCATTCTGAAATTGTTCAGTGTTCAGTTTGTAGTCAAAGTCAACAAAAGTTTTAAAAACATTTGATCCAAATATGCTTAGAACATAAATCATCAGGAAAAGTCATCATTTTAGAAGTACTTACTGGATGATAAAGTAGAAGCCTGGTGTGAAGTCATACTGAGCCCCCAGTGAGTCCACAGACAATGAGATTGATGCAAGGTGGTTTTTGCACAAAAGTCTCCGCAGGATAGAAGTTTGCTTTTTATAAAAGAAGTCAGAAGGACAGTTTGGCAAGTTTACTCTAAACAATGTGATCATGAATGACGGGAGATATTACTTGATTCATTTTATTTGTGCTCTTGACCAAATATGTGCCTACTCCTTCATCCATTTTTAGAAGTTACTTTGTCCATTGCAGAATTTCAGTAAACTGGAGCTTGGCGCAGCTTTGGGCCCGAGACTGACACCAGCCCCGGAATGGGCACATATATTTATACAAGGGCAATTAAGAGTCCTCAATCAGCTGAAAGGGAGGCTTTGGAGCTGTGGAACTGTGGAATTCCAAAAAAAAAGACACAAACATGGAGACTGAGGAGGCAATCTAAGTGCAGCTCCTAACTATGATGCAACCGTAACATCTGATCAGTCCACCCAAAATAACTGGCTGAAACACACAACAAACTCCCAACATGAAAGTTTTGGCAATCAAAAAGATAATCACACGTTAACTATTCCCCTCCTAAACTGGAATTGTCCCAGCACTACACAGATTTAAAATCAGAGTGAACCACCTAATATAAATTAATCAATTACAGATGAACTAAAGCTATTTTATCAATATTATGTAAAATATTTTGCACAGGAATGGGAAAACAGCCTGTAATTAGGAAGCATATTTGCATTTAAATTTGATTTTGTAACTAATGGAGTAATGACTATCATTTTAAATGTTGTAAATGACAGCATTTATTGAATGTTCAAAAAGACTGGTACATTAAATCAATGATAAACTGAGCAAGAGCTTCACAGCATTATTTATACAATAATTTTGGAAGTGGATCAGAATTGAATCTCGTGAACTGGAGGCACGTATTCTTTAGATTATAGTTACAATGTCCATAATTAAGTGCTAATTATGGAAAGAAAATCTAAAACTTCGTGCAGTGCATTTTTCTTTCTCTCAAAAAAGGAGAGATCTAATTATTAACTGCATCAGGAGTACTATAGCGTGCATATCGACTTCAACAATGTATTCAGTTTGGAAGAGAATTTTTGGATTATTGTTGCCACTAGTTACTGAAAATTAAAATTCTGCCCCAGTGTGGAATAATTAAGGCTTAAGAATAGTATGTGGCCTGGTGCACTGGTGTTGGTGCCAAAGACAGATGGAACCATAAGGTTCTGCAATTTCAGGCAAATGCATACATTTTCAGTAACTGAGGCCTACACCCAGCTGCAAATGGGCAAACTAACAGAATGGTTGAGCGCCACACAATACACCAGCCCCCATGAGACATTACAGTGGTCTACTGGCAGCACAGGCATAGAAGACAACTCAACTCAAAAGAACTTATTTCAGTATACAATTGTTCAAAATCCTTCCAGCAATTAATAGATTAATTCTTGAAAGACTATTGACAACATGCTGATGATTATTTAGGCGACGCTGTAATTTAAAAGCAAAAACACATGCGAACTACATACTGTATAATATATAGCACCTACACACAGCCTTGAACAATGTAAAACAGAACTTAAGGATAATCCTGACAAATTTGGACTGCTAAATGTGCCATGTATGAAAGGCTAAAGATTTGGATTATGTAGGGGGCTGCTGTGAAGATCGCATATCTGAGTAATTTTAAATTCAAACTAACACCTGACTTCATTATTACATTTTTGTTTAACATTTTTCATATTCATTCTCAAATAAAAATGAGTGCTTGAAACACTAATTAAGTAAGCAGGCTGCCATTCAAATAAAAAGCATACTGTATATATAACTCCTCGTACATATACTGTGCACATTATACATACACAATACCAAATACATTAAAGTAGTCGGACACATAATTCAAGCAAGCGAAGCTATACTGCATTTAGGGGAAAATCACAAATGTATACACACACATATATATATATATACAGTAAAACATTCTAAATATGGGAGTTCTGCTACAGAAGTCATTTTTTTCCCCAGGCGTCTTAATGTGATATCTTTTTTCTTTCATGTATGGGTAGTTGGTGGGATTATGATTTCAACCAGCATTTGCACTTGAAATCCATTTCAAAATTTTTCTCACATTTACATCTCTGTAATCCCCTTACTAGCACATACAGTGGAAAGTACTATTTTTGTAATAATTATTAAAAAATCCCTACATATCATCATTGATCTGTTTTAACGAAGAGTATTTCAGTAACACAGCACTTGCAGGGATCGTTCAGGCAGCACACACCCAGACTCCAGCCTTATCTGGCTATCTTTGTCAGGCTCATCTGTTGTGACCGAGGTCAGAGCGGTTAACGCTTCATTTGCATTTTAATTTCTTAACAATCTGCTTCAAGCAATCTTGACAGTCACCATTTAAAAATTAATAGACAAGTACACAACAGACTTTTCATATACATTACAATTCCTTTATTGAAGCAGTTTACATATTGTGCAACCTTTGAGACATACATCACTATACAGCACTTTACAGAACAATGTGCTTCTCAAAATAAAATAAACTTATGGATTAAAAAATAACAGTCTTTACAAAAAATCTGAGACTAAAATAAATCACTTCACTTTGCAAAAAAAAAAAAAAAATATTGCTTTCAGAGAACTATTTTGAATAATATCTGGCAGACGTGATATTTGCTATAACTGAAATGTAATAATGCTGTATTGTCAGAGATGCATGCCATGACAAGAAAGATGGATGCATTCTGTGGGCTTAAAAAGTTTAGCTACACTTAACTCAACATGCTTCTCCATTATTAACATAGGGCAGGGAGGCACAGAAAATATCATTTTAAAGTGATTCTAGAGTCATTTTATGGCTATTCCTTGTGCAAACGTATTGTCATTTTCAAATGCAAATGCCTGCTAAGGCTGTGCCTCTCTCCCTAAAACCTAATAGGACACATACAAATAGGAAGTATCTGGAACTGCATTTGTTTTTATTTATACCCCAAACTGCAAATTAGTGAATATAATGCTGATTTAAGATAAAGTCCTCCTGTAAATTCAGAATGTGCATGCCAGGGAACACCCAGAGATCACCGAATGCCTGTAAATGCAAAAGAAAACTAGGCCCAATTCAACGCCTCTGCTGGAGTGTCTGCTGGTCCATTACGGGGCATTTCTGCTCTTTTCTGTTTTCCACTTCTGATCAGCTCTAGCTCCTCTAGTGAAAGTTTGCCCAGCTAACTGTTATCCATGACATTCAATGATTGCTCAGAAGTTAACAGTTCTATTCTTTTAAGCAGCACCAAGACTGGGGTATTCAGGCTAGAAATCCTTGTGGCTTCAATACCCTCAAGACCCTCAACACCCCCAAAAATGTTGAGAGGGCCTTGTAACAATACTTTCAATTCCAGGAATACTGGTGTAAACATCTGCAGCCCTCCATCCTCTTAATCTTGTCCCATTCCTCCATGACATTCCCAACATAACCATGTCCAATAAAGGAGGTCTTACCCCTATCCATTAAACTTTAATTGTCTAATTCAACAGAAAATATGTTTTTTTTATTAATAAATCTGCACAGTATTGATAAAACAGTGCATCATTTACAGCAATTTGCTGCTTGGTTAATTCACAAACCAAGTATAATCCTTTTTATATAACTTTACTCTTGCAGCATAACCTGTACCTTGTACATTAAATAACACTTGGCACTCAAACATGCCTGTACTTTTGGCTTTTCCTGTGCTTATTCTTTATTTTCAAATTAACATAATTCTGGTTTCCTACCAACATTCCTACCGGCTGAGAGTTTGTTGTGCTTACACACTAAGCCAGAGGACACCGTGGGCTGGATATTCATTTCTACAGGGTTCTGAAGTTACTGCCTATCAAAAGAAAGACATGAAGTCTAACTCTGCTGTCATGTATCATGTGCCATGACTGCTGGACTGTCGCTGCCATTATACTGCTCATGTCATACTGCTCTGCACCTTTCCTACTGTAGCATCTTTTGGACAACAATGCATTCCAGTATACCTCAGTCAACAGTTTGTTAAATTGCAAGTACAGAATATACATTAACTGTGCCCCAGAAAATGCTAGCTTTACTCTCACAGAAGCTGAGGACTGCTACTATGCAGGTTTCCAGCAAATACACTGGGGACTATGTTCAGCATGTAAAGACAATGGGCCTAACTAGTGGTGCCAATATATTGTCCTAATGGCTGAAGATGGGTGCTGTTTAGGTCTATTGGCAGTGTCAAACTATTTGTGCCCCAGCAGCATTCCAGAACAGAATGGCTGGGCGATATAAAAGCAGTACTACTGGCCCATCCAGCTCATGGAGAGTTTCCCATATCATATGGCTCTTTAAAGCTGTGCTTTTTAATATATTTCTATCAGCTGAAGATGGGGATTATGACGGTTTTTCACTAGTGTCAAACTACATGTGCCTCTGCACTACTATGGAACCATGGGGCTGGCTGGTTTCAAATATGGCATTATAAGACCATCCAGCACATTAAAGCCTCCGGTCTCAGTCTTTTTTGGATGCAAATATTATTTGTGCTACTTTGCCCTTTTTTCTTTCATTTATTTCACCAGAAATGCTGATGCCATCTCAGCAGCTGGCTTGATATAAAAAAAAGTCAGAAACTGTGCAGTGTCATGAAGGCTTAGCCTTTGCAAAATAGTGTTTGCCAAAAGTAAGAGACAATTTAGAGACACAACACAGTGATTGTCCATTTTTGTCAGTAGAATGGCCATGCGCCTCACCCTAAAATAAACGCTTTGACTTAGTAAGCATCTAAACTGCTCTGTGCTACACCAAGAGTAAGCAGATGCCTACAGAAGAATCTCCTTTTGGTTTATAAAATCCCTCCATACTGACACAAAGTCAAATCTGTTGATTCATAAAGTGTTTTTACAAAAATGTTTTAAAGCTGTTTTAATCAGCAGTGAAATATGAAACTGCAACTTTTTGATTTTCAAATCCCAATCCACACTCACAAGATGAAACTGCCTACCACTGCAATACTGAAATCCCTCTCTGATAAAGAAATTCATGTCTATACTCAGCAACTCAAGAGGGGGATGGAGCCAAAAGCACCACAATAGGAGCTAAGCAGAAGCCTGGCCCGCCTCGATTGGGGAGGAATAAAAAACAAAAATCACAGTAGGTTGCACACAATCACACCACTCCCCTGGTATTTTTAATTTGCATTCCAGTTTATACAGCATGAGGCTCACGGCAACCTAAATTTTATCATCCATTTTTCCATATTCACACAGACAACTCACTCATTTACTGCATATACTGTATTCAATTTAGGTTGAAGAGATGAATTCAATCAAATAATGAAAACTCTACACAGTCACAAATACCTTCCAAACTGAAACAACCAAATTGTTAACACACAAACCAACATCAGTACTGATATGGATACTCCTAATAGATGTAAGGAGAAAGCATTCACCCTCTTACAATGGCAAAAATGAGAGACAAACAATACTACAAACAAGCGCAGAGACAGTAGCAGAGTCGACTAAGTAAGCTTTGATCCCTGCCAGGATATCTGCATCATAACTTCAGAAAGAAAAATCTGTACAACAGAACACAAAATGTTAAGACAGTACAGCATGTAACAATTGTCTTTCATGTCTTTACTTTAAGTGATGTACAGTAGTTAGGAAGATTTCCACGTTCTACTAAGGTGAGCGATGCCAGATTGTTCATACAATCCCGACCTGACCAAGCTGATTATGTGCTGTTACCACACGTGGTGGTTTACATTTATAGATTTAATATACTGCATCTTAGAGGAGGAAAAAAATAGCAAAGCTACAGAAGCAAAATACTTAGGGTTTATGTCTGTGAATGGTACATATCTGCCTACTTTCCTGGAATTGGCTTATTCGGCTAAATTAATTTTGCAGACCTGTACTTGTTTTACAAGTACTTGAAGTTCCCTCCATGTTATAACAGAAGGCCTCACTGCAACCCCTAAGAAGCAAATGTTGTGCACTGCTGGTACCACAAACAACAAGCAGGAGATTCCTTCAATCTATACAACGTAGAAATAAAATACTTTGTTTTGTATTCCACCTTACCCTTGCACCAAGAGAATAAACTATAATTCCTGCATTAAAAACAAATTGCAGCATTTGTACTCACCAGATAGACAAGCTGAGTATTCAGTGGACATATTACAGTATGTCTTCCATAGCAACATGTCAGTAGGACATTTCCTGATTGCACTTATTTCCCTATCAGTCATCAAAACACAAAATCTATAAAAACCATGTTATTATGAAATATATATGTAAAAAAAGCAAAACATTATCATAAATGATCTAGAAAATGGAAGTATTAGATTTGTCTGCCTTGAAGAATATTTCTTTTTAGTTTATCTGAGTTGCTGAAAGCAAATGAGCTAAATATTGGGATAAGCTTAAACATTTTAATGATCCTTTAAAAAATTGTCTGAATTGCAAGAAATTCCTATAGCACCATTAAACAAACAAAAATACCATAAAAATAACAGTACAATAATGCAATCTCTATTTTGTACCTTGTAAGATATTTTTTAAAAATATACAATTGAAATCCCTAACATACTGAAGCTACTGGGAATAATTCCAAGCAAACCATGGAACCAATGGAAATGTCTATTGGTAGAAGCCAAAACAAAACACGACTCCTTTATAACAAAACATCCACCAGCTGGATATTCAAGTTGTGCAAAAGCATTATCTACGTTAGCAAGTGTGTTTGCCTCCAGCAGCACAAGTATTTTCTGTTTCTCATTTTTGAATAATACTAACCAGTCTCTCCTGCTCCTAATATGTAGAAATTGGCTCAAAGTAACACTTAATGACAAAAAAAAGAAAAGAATTTCTTGGAACATATACCGTTATGGTTGTAAAATTTCTGAGGCTCAAATTTTCATATAATTTCTTGAACATTTAATGCAAGAAGCTGAAAATACTTAGTTGTTTCTAATGGGGATAAGGAGCGGACAGAGTAGCTGAGCCAAAATGCTGAAGCATCCAACATTCCAATAAAGGTTTGTGAAAGCGGCCATTCCACTACCTCAAATGTGACCATTATCTGGACACTATGGTGTTTAAATCAAAACCTACAAACTTTGATTCATGCTGCAGAGAGAACAAAAAAAAAATAGATAATCAATGACATTAATGATTTAAAAAACAACAAATCACACAGTAAAACCACATCTAAAAATGAAAGAAAATGATGTAATTCAATAATATAATTCTAATGCCGTTTACTTCTGAATAAAAATAAGAGGGTTAAAGCAAGGAGATGCTATGAAGTTTGGTTTATAGACATTTTGGCCTAAAGGTAAAGTTTTTTTTTTTGTTTTATTAAATATAAATTACCCAGTTGCTTGCTGGTCAAATCTATAAAAAGTACATTTATATTTTAGTATACATAAATGCAAATAAAAAAAACAAAGAAAATATCAGCACCAATGGGAAAAATGCACGTAGCAGCTAAACTGGTATGGCTAAACCAGTGCCTCATTATAAAAGAACTACGATAAAAAAATACATTAATTGTGGATTGTGCCTGTGGTTAAAACATAAAACTGAAAGACACATTTTGTTTAAAAAAAATAATAATACAACAATTGTGTGTGGCATGTGCACACATAAAAAGATACACAGACAGAAACACCAAATTGTAGACAAAATGATCCAAAACGTTGCGTGTCTAGTGGATTATGGGGTGACTTTGCCAGATTTGAGACACATATAGCAGCCTGCTACAAATATTGAATAGTATTTTTCAGCTATGGTCCTTGGCTTACTAGAAAGAAACCAAAAAACACATATACCCTATGTCCGCTCCCAGCTAATGTTGTGCCAATCACAAAAAAAAATTACTTTGGAAAAACGAACAGATGGCTTGCACTCAAATGCATCACTGTGGGCTATTAGCAAAAAAACAAAAAAAAAACAAATAAATAAATACAAACAAAAATCAAGTAACTTGTACAACATAAGTGACAAAAAGGCAATTAGATAGCTGATGTAACTATCTAAATTGTCCACATTATTTTGTTTTTACAATTTTAATATATCAATGTTCAAAACAAATACCAACCTAATATGAGAAAAAATATATGTCAACTTTGAAACATGACAGTACAGACTTTCTCATAAGAACATACATTATTATGAACTTCTTTAAACAAACGTATTTACATTTGCAATGTAATCCAATACAACAATATAAAACATCAAGCTTATATATTTAGCTTTAAAAAAAAAAAAAAGGACTTTATAAAATGCCCCCCCCCCCAACATAATTTACATCTAAAGCAACTGCGGAGGTTGTGTATAGTGTGAAGGAATGTAAAGAGAGAGATTTAAGGTATCTGTGACCTGACAGTTAATTTAGGATCTTAGCACACAGTATGTAATGCCAGAAAATATTACAGTTGAGAATAATCTCTCCCAGATATCCAAATTAAATTTAACTTGTTTCAAAAATATAAAAATAATAATTTCTGTCTGATATTATCAAGTTGTTAAACACATTGCTGCACTAATAAATCCAATTTCTGGATACGTAATCTCAATGACATAAACATCTTGGTTGTGGAGATGTATCCGACTTCATAAATACTTGCAACACTTTGGATTACTAATGATTTAAGTTAGCCAGTAACCATAGTACTGTATATCCGACAGAGGATCGGGGGCATTGATGGACATCAAAGAAGGTCTATATCACTTTGACTTAAACAGGAAAGTATATAAGGTGGAAAGGTGACTCTTTCATAGCTGCCCTTTAGATTATTGAAAGTTCATAATGTTCTCCTCCTGGCTATACATAAAAGCAGCTAACTCTGAAAAATTGTACAGTATAAAGTAGTTAAAAAAAGTAAAAAAGGGCCTTAGTTATAATCGGATACATATTATTATCTACAGAAAATAGTCTCACAGCCAACACATCTCCACATGGCCAAGAAGAATTGTTCAAAAATGACAACCCTTCTGTATCGCAGTTGAAGACTATCATACAGAATGAATCACCGTTTTTATTCTTGTGAGGTCTTTTCGCCTTGTAATATTCCTGAATCTAACCAACGGTTTTCTCACCCCCAAATGATCTTATCTTGACATTCAGAATTTTGCCTGTTTTAATTTATCAATGTGGTAACAAAGCTTCAGTGCTGGTCCAAGCTTCAGTCCCAGGTATTTCATAATCATGTCACTTTTCAGAAGCAGCAAAGCATTTCCATCAATTTCCTGTAAAAAGATCATAATCAATTAGGACAAAACTATACAAGATCAAAGCAATTAAAGCTAGAATAATCAGTGTATCAGCATTACTATACACCAGTTTTTTTTAACCATGTACCTGGATGGGCAGGTCAAAATTCTGAGACTTTTAAAATCAAACACCCATTATCAGTTATCAAACATACACTGAACATTTCTAATAGGTTTACACAACTTTTAAAAATAAAAAAGCTCATGTCCAAAATGGTTACCCTTATGCATCCTCTGTAAGTAAACGTTTTTCTTAGCTAATGCAGTTGTAACTGAAGCACACACAGAATTATAGCATTACACCAGCACTTGACAGCAAATAAGAAAAGTTCTGTAATACAAGTTATGGATGTAAGGGAAATCATTCACGAACTGTGCCCTGTTTCAAGGTGCACAACGCATGGAAAGTAGTGATACATTGAAGTGTAAATTTTTGGACAAGGCCAAAGCTGAGTTTCAGAAAACATTGAGCTAAATGCCAAATAATGTTTTTTCAACATGTTTGTGCATTTATTTTGTGCCATTGCAAGACACCTGAATTAATATACTGTAATACCATTTTCATGCCTTTCAATGAAACTGAATTATACAGCTGCAAGATGCTGAAAAAAATAATTTTATTAAGCCATTCTTTTCAAAGATGACATTTCAAAAAATGAACTAAAATAGATTAATAAATAAATAAATAAAACAGTAACAAAATGTGAGCAGAGAATTCTTTACCCTTGTTGGATTATTCCTTCTTTCCTATAGTGCTTCATGGTTATTAGCAAATGGACTATTTCTCCATTGGGAACAACCTTTTGCCTTTTCTTTTGTCTTGTAAATATAATGCAATTGTTCTCTTGGACTTTGATCCTCTTATTTAAATCACCAGACTCTATTTAGACACAACACCCAGCTGGCAATTGAAACCTTTAATTTTAAGGGTTAATGACTTTATTAAATGCATTTCCCACAAAATTAAGTTTTTCATAGACACCAATGCAAACCCAGATACATTTGAGAAGCAGTTTGGGAGACTTTAAAAGCAAATCTTAAGGGACAAGTTATGTTATACTGAATGAAAATTAACTGAAAATAAGGTGCATGCCTGAATTAATTAGTGAGACTTTCAAGACAAACAATATTCAAAATCGAAAAATTCACTTTTAAGTGACATCACTCTTATTATGAGCATACAGAAAAATCTAACACAAGCTTAGCTTAACAAATACATAAAGAGGAAAGTGTGAAATAGCTGAATTTAGTAAGCGATGTGCATAAATTTGTAATTAATATTTATACACATCAAAGTGTAACAACATAGAAGCCCATGTTCATACCTTTCTTAATAAATTACAACTGCCACACTTAATGCACTGCTTATAGAAAAACTGTACAAACTGCTGAGGCACATCAAAATTTAGAATGCTATCATTTATTCAGTATAATTTTACTAGCAAATGTTTAGTAAATTTGCTGTGGGCTGGCGCCCTGCTCGGGGTTTATTTCCTGCCTTGCACCCTGTGTTGGCTGGGATTGGCTGGGATTGGCTGCACAGACCCCCGTGACCCTGTAGTTAGGATATAGTGGGTTGGATAATGGATGGATGGATGTTTACTAAATTAGCCCTGTTAATGCAAGCTATTTTTGAACACATTAAAATGACAATATTCTACTCTATACCTTTCACCTGGAGTTTATTCTTATTTGGAAAAGCAGTGATCAGGAACCTTTGGAATATACATCTAATGAACCACTCTGATTGATAATGTATTGGCAAAAGCCAAAAAAAAGAGAAATTGTTTCCTATAATAATATCACAAGATCAAATTGGATTACCAGGCCCAGAAATCCCATTATGAGCAAAAAATATAAATCCTGATTATTTAACATTAGAATGTTGAACAAGGCTGACAGGTATCACAAATGCTTTTTGCTACTGCTCTCAACCACTGGTCATGCATCTCCAGCAAAACTTGGAAATGAAGGGAATAATAAGAAAAAGCATGCTACCAAAAATCATTTTATGCAGACAATACAGTTCTTTTCATCCAAGGCCCCAACAAATCATTGCTCATCTTATTAAATGTACTATATGACTTTAAAAAAAAACCTATTCAGTATTCCTATATTACTTGTAAAAGTTGACTCCATCGTTTATATGGAAGCCCACGTACTAAAAAGATGACATTGCAAAGATCGCAAGCAGAAAATGGCAGAGTGCTACTTAACTGTCATATTTATTACTGGATTGAGAATATTTGTAAATTGAGACAATAAAAAAAGAAGGAGAAAGGTCTGAAAATCTAAGTCTTTGTAATTGTAAATGTAAGTCATTTGGTATCATAACCGTAAGAAACCTACACATTGAAAATGTGTATCCATTGTGTTGAGAATATAGAGTAATCTTTGTTTAATAGAATTTTTTTGTGGAAAATTGTCACTGTAGCAGCCAGACTTCAAATTTTAGCAACCCCAGGAATACGGCATCATTGGACAGCTTCAGTAGTTGCCGTGAGGGCTGCTGGTTGAAACAAGATGAGGCGCTAGCTTTTAAAGTGATCCATGAGGCCCCAAGCAACACTTCACTGCACAAGTAGATTACAATTAAACTCATCAGAAAGGGTTTACCCTGAATTTATGTTCTTGTCCTGTGCTTATTTGTTTGTGTGATTTCGTCTGGGGTGGGAAATGTCTCTGGGGAGTGCTCCCAAGTTCTTTCTTAACTTACATCTGCATCATGGTAGGACAAAACTCCGCATAACTTTCAGGAGTCGGTTCACATGAAGGATTTTATTTAATAACTACTCCACCATCGCCTGCAACTGGAATGTTTCATGTTTATTGTTATGGTTTTATGTTCAGTTAGATTTCTTTAGGATATGTCATTTACTACTATACATATAAACACAAATTTATTATAATAAATTACATTTTATAAAAAGTTACAGTTCAGTAAAGAACTGCTGAATCTATACACTTTTTTCCAGAGGAATGCCACAAATTTTTATTTCAGCAGCCGTACAGGGCCAGATTAATTTCTGTGGCCCCAAGCACTGCTGGTACCCCCATATATACTTAACTCAAAATATAAACAATAAACCATAAAATAAAACCGTATTTTTTTTTTTCCAATGAAGCAAAGCTTATAGTAATAATGTTTATTTTGCAGTTTTACACCATGTGATCTATGGTAAATCCAGCCGTGGAAAATTTCTGTGGTGCCCCCTTCCTTCCCTTGATGCCCTAAACAAGTGCTCATTTTATTTAATGATTAATCCAGTTCTGCACCCACATGCTCTGCTTGCACAGTGATCATTAAATTGTGCATTTTTTGCAACTTTTTTAATGTAGTAAACATTTTGCATTTGCAGGGGTTGGGAGCACAAGGCATAACGAAATTAATGTAATGGTGCTCACTGCTCACCAGTTTAGACAAGAGCCTCATCTATGAATATTGCAGGTAAGGAGTGGGATTTGATCATTCACAGCATTCATTCTTCATATTAAAGAAAAACATTCTGTAAATCAGGCAAAAATTATATAACAGATAAACCTCTGTGGATTAAAATTATATAGAATCCAGTGTAAAATCAGAGATCAGTGATTACACCGTAATTATGAATGATGCCTTGTAACTCAGTCCTCATTATAGCATATGTTCTACAACTGTACTAAATTAAAATATTTTTTGAAAAACATATTTTCTTATTTATCAGTGTCAGATTTACAATCACCACAAATCCTCAGGTGTTATTTCGGACAGGATTAGACTATCTAACGATAAAGCCATTGAGACATTCTACAGTATATTATTAGCATGTCAAATAATCTTGTTCAACTGTAAGAATCCTAGTGCACTTTCAATAAGTCAGTTGGAAAATAGCATATTGCCTTAAGCTAGGAAAAAAAATCTACTTGAATTGAATTGTGTATTGCTTCCTATTGTCTGGGGCAAGTGTGTGGTTACAGGGAAGGGTTATGAAGAAAAAGAATCAGAGGTGTAAATATCTGTCTGCTTTTTGCCAGTTTTGACAACAATACCCCTGAATCCCTGGTTTTCTCCACTCATATCTGCATCATCACCACATTAGAACAGGAGATGGCCTCCTGGTTACATATTTTCCAAGGATGACACTTTTAATCATGGGTTCTTTTAAACTCTGGCCCTTCAATCCACCTTAACATCAAATGGAGATATCCTTTTGGAGCCCCAACTCTACCTTTTCCATTATTTTTTCTTGACAGGGTATAATATATAGCATACATAGTTAAGCAACTTCTCCCATGATTACAAAAAGAAAATGTAAAACAGCTTATTCTGTGAAGCTAATCTATAGTTTAGAAGGCCACATTATTTCTTGAGATTTGCCTTTATCTTTGGAAATTACCTAATGGATTTGCGTTGTTTAATTGCCTGCTTTCATTTACTTGCGTCATTTCAATTTGATTAGTCTATTATGTTGTTGTCTATGAACCCATATCTGCAAAGGTGTTCAACCTAACTGTTGCACCGTGTCACTGGGAAAGTGGCTGGATTAGCCACATGGAACCTGCGGATGTCATCTAAATAGATAGTTGCAGAGACTGTTATTTATTTTTTCAATTGCCTGAGCAAAAGTTTATTTGATTTGTTTTATTTCCCTTTAATGACTAATGGTTGATGGTGCTGTTAAAGAAATCTTAGACTGAGAGGAGGAACACTTTTTCGCTCTAACACTGGGAAAGGGAAATACTTTTTTTTGTCATAACAAATACATTAAAACATTTGGATAATTTGCATTGTTCAGAAAAAAAATGATAAAGTCAAAATAGGGAGAAAATACCAAAGTAAATGTGCAAAAGTGGAGAAACAAAGTGTGTCATTCAAATAAAAAAAAAACCTGATTCACTGACCCGATTCTATGATGTAAACATTGCCAGGCATACTGTACGTTTTATAATACACTATACAGCCAAATATATGTGGACATCCCTGAGGTCAGGTGTTTCAGCCATATCAATTGTAAATAAGTGTATAAACTCAAGCTCAAAGCCATGCTGTCTCCATTAACACTATAACAGAGGTGTTGTATATGAAATGTTTTTCATATAAAGACCATCACAAAACATAATCACAAACGGAACTTTGCACGATATGTTGGTGAGCTCCGTAAGCCCTGCTATTTCGCTGAAGGGCATGCATGTGGCAAATTGATGGCAGGATGACGCCCAACCTGTTGCTGCATCTAAACGGTGTCATCTTATACCTTTATGCCTGCTGCAGCTGCGTTGTTCTTATGTGTGACTGGACGTTTCTTGCGTGGAGGGCTTCTGCTCTCTTTCTCCGATGTAGAACCCTCATCCTCATCTGATTTCACCTCTGCTATAGCACGTCTTTATTTTAAAACAGCAGTGTTAGATGGGGGGGAGCGCGAACGTGACTGAGAGAAGAAAAAATGAATTAAAACAAACAAAAAAAAAGGCTAACCTCTACAAGTACCATAAATTTACACCAGCTGTTACAGACTCAAATCAAATGTATGTTTTTATTCTATAATATCAACAATAAGAGCAGCTCACTACTCAAAATGGTAATTCTGGGAAGTGCCTGAAATCAAACCAACAACCTCTTAATTAAAAGTCAGCAGTTCTTGTAGCTACACCACCCAAGTGGTCATGTCAGTGTTGTACCCTAATCCGATTTCTTTTTCTCTGGTTATATTCTTGAATAAAAGTGCACTTGTTTTGTTAGACATGTACCTTTTGTGAAAGTGTTTATTTGATATTTGGACTTCCGTCTTCACATATTATATACTTAATGTCAAAATTTTGTCATTAGTACTATAACATGAAAAAGTTTCTGTTTTAGGTATGTGTTCAATATTTCCTGTCCTGTCCAGGAACACACAAGAATGCACGTACCTCACACCCAGTTAAACAGACTTGAGATGGGAGAAGTTTAGCTGCAACAGTGGGGGGATGGGATAGCAGTCTGCTTGAGCTGATCGACACATTTGTAAAACAATAACCATTGATGGAGAGGTGCGAAGGAATTCAAGGTGGCCCGTGATTACAAGTTTTTTTTTGTAGGCTTCAGGGATTCTAGTATTAAAAAACACTGACAGTAGAATGGTTAACTGATGACCTCAGTGACTTTAAACAGTCAGTAAGTGCCATTATTGTGAAGTGACAGTGTCTAGGAGCAAAAACTCAGCCATGAAGAGGTACACCTCAAAAACTCATAGTGTGGGGTCGGCAAAGAGCAGAGTGTGTATATATCGCCTATTCTCTGTTACAACAGAGTTCTAAGCTGCCTCTGGAAGCAATATCAGCACAAAAAGTGTTCATTGCGCCTAAGTTTACTATGCACGATGAAAAGCATTTGCTAAAGCTGTGTAAAGCATGATGCTACTTGAACTCTGGAGCAATATGTGTTCCCTGGAGTTATAAATCACGGTATACTATCTGAAAGTCTGAAGAAAGAATCTGAGTTTGGTGGATGTCAGGATAATGCTGCACTCTGTACTGCATAGTGCCTACTGTAAAGATTGGAGAGGAGGGATGATGGACTGGGGCTGTTATTCAAGGTTTGGAGTAGGGCCCCTTGATTTCAATGAAAAAAGGTACTGTTAATGTTAAAGCATACAAAAGTGACTTTGACAATTGTGCATGTCAGACTTTGCGGTAGCAGTTTGGGGAAAGCCCTTTTGTGTTCTAGCATGAATGGCCCTGTGCATAAAGGCAGGATCATGAAGATATGGTTTGATGAGTTTGGTGTGGGGGAACTGGTATGGCCTATATATAGCCTTGACCTAAACCCTACTGAACACCTTTGGGATTAAATGGAAAGCCAATTGTAAACTAGGTTCTCTCATCCAACATCAGTACCTGACCTGCTCTTTTGGCTGAATGAGCACATATTCCCACAGACACATTCCAAAATCTTAGTTAAAGCCTTCCTAGAACAATGTGGGTTGTTTTAGCTGCAAGGGGTGGGGGGTGTGGGTTATGGGGGAATGCTATATTAATGCAGATGAAATGGGATGTCCAACAATTTCAAATAGGTATGATATTCAGGTGTTCACAAACATTTGGCCATAATATTACACTTTATTTTTGAAAACCAGAACATTACAATGGCATTCTACACAATCAAACTTATAATAATAACTTAGAGTATTAAATTGTTTATTTCAAATGCCAAAAAAAAACCAAAAAACTATTCAACTTTGCACCTAAGTATGAAACAGCAAATACATTTTTAGTGAATTGCAATCAAACAGGGCTGTGTGAACACCACGTAGTAGCCATTTAATCTGTGGTTATAATTTAAAACTGAAAGTTAAAATCATCAAAAAAATATCCTGGTTGTGTACAGCATTAAAAAAGTTTCAGGAGATTACTGCGAAATGTAAATCACCTACACAATATTATTAATGTGACTATTTAAGTCACAAATTCTTCAGCTGTAAAGGATGTAATGAACTGGCATCAAAATAAACAAAGCTCAAGTACTATTATTTCAGCTAATGTAGTGTAATGTAGTACTGTAGCTACAGTAGAATCATACATAGATATTAAACACATTAATCGCTGAAGGCCACACAATCATAATGCACAAATTTAAACAGAATTGAAGTCACATTATGGGTAAGTAAAACTAGGGCAACGTCTGTTGAAGAATTACTATGTTAGTAAATAACAGAAACAGCAATTTATACAAGATAACAAAAAAAACTAATGATTGCTAAGGGTTATTCATAATTGATGACATTTCCAAGAAGTGTATGGAGCAAATTATACAACTGTAGTCATATTCTAACTTCCTTGCTCAGCAATGTTAATATAGCTTGAGTAGACCAAGCCGTTATAGCAAAGATGTAACCTTGCTGTAAGGAATTTGTAGTTAATACTGTGTAAACACTATATATATAGTGTTTATATATATATATATATATATATAATATATTGTGAAGGACAGCCAGGTCCCATGCCTGGCAGGGACGCCCCTGCTACTTATGTTCCGGGGGAGCCGCCATGGGCAGTCCAATACCTCCCGGGGCGGTGGCAGCCTCCCTGGCCGACGGTGATTCCCCAACCGCCCGCAGGGCTCCATGGGAGATGGAGTCCTCCACAGCTTGGTTGGGGCCGGGGTGGCCGCTAGGGGGCTGTCTGCTTCACACAGCCCAGCTGGACGAGTCTTCAGCCCCACCCGGAAGTGCAATTAGGACCAGGTGGTTAATCACCTGGAACACTTCCGGGTGGGCTATAAAAGGGCCCAGCCACCACCACTCGACGAGCCAGAGTTGGGAGGAAGGAGACGAAGCTTGTCTGGGAGAAGTGGTGAAGCAAAGTGGAGAATTGTGGTGTTGTGATTTAGTGTTGGTGCTTGGGACTGTGTTTGGGCTGTGTGGCACGGGGAAGACGTGTCCCACAGCTGAAGAAAATAAAAGTATCTGTACTTTTTATATGTGCCTCCGTGTCTTTCTGTGTTGGGTCAGGCGCCTATATAGTGCCTTTGTTACTATATACACAGTGATCCCTCGCTATATCGCACTTTGACTTTTGCAGCTTCACTCCATCGTGGATTTTAAATGTAAGCATATCTAAATATATATCACAGATTTTTCGCTGGTTCGCGGATTTCTGCGGACAATGGGTCTTTTAATTTATGGTACATGCTTCCTTAGTTGGTTTGCCCAGTTGATTTCTTACAAGGGACGCTATTGGCAGATGGCTGAGAAGCTACCCAATCAGAGCACGTATTACATATTAAATAAAACTCCTCAATGATATACGATGTGCTTCCCACGCGGTGCTTGATTGTTTGCATTTTCTCTGTCTCTCTCACTCTCTCTGCCTGACGGAGGGTGTGTGAGCACAGGGGCTGTTTGCCTAGAGGATACGGACCTCCTCTAAAAAAATGCCACTTTATCGCGGTGCTTCGGCATACTTAAAAGCACGTATTGATTTTTTGATTGTTTGCTTTTCTCTCGCGCTCTCTCTCTGACATTCTCTGCTCCTGACTCGCATTCTTTGAAGAGGAAGATATGTTTGCATTCTTTTAATTGTGAGAAAGAACTGTCATCTCTGTCTTGTCATGGAGCACAGTTTAAACTTTTGACTAAAGGGTGTTATTTCATGTCTAGAGGGCTCTAATAATGTTAACAGTGTGGGAGAGTTTATAAGGGCTTAAAATATATAAAAATAGCCATACAAACATATGGTTTCTACTTCGCGGATTTTCATTTATTGCGGGGGGTTCTGGAACGCAACCCCTGCTTCGAGGAGGGATTACTGTAAATATATACAGTACAGGCCAAAAGTTTGGACACACCTCCTCATTCAATGCGTTTTCTTTATTTTCATGACCATTTACATTGGTAGATTCTCACTGAAGGCATCAGAACTATGAATGAACACATGTGGAGTTATGTACTTAACAAAAAAAGGTGAAATAACTGAAAACATGTTTTATATTCTAGTTTCTTCAAAATAGCCACCCTTTGCTCTGATTACTGCTTTGCACACTCTTGGCATTCTCTCGATGAGCTTCAACAGGTAGTCACCTGAAATAAAACCATTTCAGTTTATTGTCTGTAGTTCAACAAGGTTTGGATTGAACATTGTCCATGGTCAAAGTGCTTTTGTTAATGTGAACAAAAACAGCACTTTTGAAGATATTTGTACTCCAGGCTAAGAGTGATTATTCGGTAGTACATAATTGCATGGCTTAGTAAAAGTAATAGATTTAACTGTCCTACTCCTGCCCCTTTACAATCAAAAACATGTATGATGTGTAAAATTACAGCTATTTTGTGTTTTCATCCAGGACAAGCATATAAAAATATATGTACTTATATAAGCAAAGTTTCAGTTTGATTTACAAAGTAAGCACTATACAATGTCACCTGTAATATTTAGGTTAAAAACTTGCAAAAACTGGACATGGTTGATTTCACACAGCATTAAACCTTACAGGGAACAAGGTTTTCAAAATCAGTAAAAATTTTAAAGGGGACAGGTGTTTGAAATATATTTGTGCATAACACTTTTGTAATTTAGGAAAAGGTTGGTTTCTTTCAGTCTGATCTGTACACTTCAGTACATCAATTTATTCAATTTTGCCTCCAGGAAACAATTACAACCTTGTTATGGCTCTTTGTTTATGACTATATATATATATATATATATATTGTGGAAGCTGGCCCAGACACAGACAGACGGACATTGCAATCTCACCCAACACACTTTTATTTACAATATTTACAAGTTAATATAGTCACGTGCACTCCCCAGTGGCTCCAGCACCGATCCCCCAATGTTCAGGCCACACAGTCTCTGTGCCTCTCTCTCCTGGCCGCCTCTAGTCCTCCCTCCAGCTCCGTCCTGTTCCACCCGACTTCTGCCAATGACTGGAGGGAGGCGGCCCCTTAAATGGGAACCCAGATGGGCTCCAGCTACTTCCCGGAAGCCGTCCAGGTGTCCCCTGTCGTCTTCCCCCCAGCACTTCCTGGTGTGGCGGAAGTGCTGGGCTCCCGGGATATTTAGGCACTAGGCGCCGCCTACGCGGTGGCCACGGGTCCCTACAGGGCTAGGCTTCCAAGCCCTTTACCCGAGGCCCCCAACATAACCAGGACGGCGCCCCCTCGCGGTCTGGAGGAGGCACAAGCCCTCCTCCGGTCCTCCTGGGCGTCCCGGCCGGGGACCGCAATATATATATATAAATATATATATACAGTACAGGCCAAAAGTTTGGACACACCTCCTCATTCAATGTGTTTTCTTTATTTTCATGACCATTTACAGCACTCCATCACTCTCCTTCTTGGTCAAATAGCCCTTACACAGCCTGGAGGTGTGTTTGGGGTCATTGTCCTGTTGAAAAATAAATGATCGTCCAACTAACCTGACTTCTGCACAACACAACTGCTGGTCCCAACCCCATTGATAAAGCAAGAAATTTCACTAAATAACCCTGATAAGGCACACCTGTGAAGTAAAAACCATTTCATGTGACTACCTGTTGAAGCTCATCGAGAGAATGCCAAGAGTGTGCAAAGCAGTAATCAGAGCAAAGGGTGGCTATTTTGAAGAAACTAGAATATAAAACATGTTTTCAGTTATTTCACCTTTTTTTGTTAAGTACATAACTCCACAAGTGTTCATTCATAGTTTTGATGCCTTCAGTGAGAATCTACCAATCTAAATGGTCATGAAAATAAAGAAAACACATTGAATGAGGTGTGTCCAAGCGTTTGGCCTGTACTGTATATATATATATATATATATATATATATATATATATATAAAACATTCTATGATCTTCTTCTCGCAACTGAGAGGGCACCCATGGCAGATATTTGCCGACTTGCAGACCAACCACAAGCGTTACCTGGTAGGTAACCACCCATACAATCAGATTGTGATTCAGACTACGAATGCCATGAATGTAATTACCCCGATCTACATGCTGTCAAATAAACGAACCACACGCTGTGGCGCAACATAAGAGGTTCGATCTCTGAGAGGGGGTGCAGTGAGTGTGTACACCTAATGAGCCCAGAATTAGGGCGAAACATGTGTTGCATACTCTTTGCATTATTTGACAGTTGCATTATTTGACAGTAAACTATTCAACATATCTATCTATCTATCTATCTATCTATATATATATATAACAATGATTTATCAATCATAAGGAATAGGAGTAAATGTAACTCAAGGGTTAACTAAATGTAACTTAAAGCTTTCGCTCATGAGATATCTGACTCGTCATAGAGAAGCTAACAACATACTTTTTCAAGATTAGAGTAAGGTAAATGAGTAAATAACACCCTGATGAAGGTGGGGATAAACTAATAGGCAAGACCATGAATCCATCCTATGAAGCAGTGTTAAGATCAATTGGAATTTCTGCTAAAACTCCTTTTAATAAAGCGGTGTTCAGAACAATGGGAGAATCGATATGAGTCAGAAATTAATAGTTGTTTTTAGTTCACCAGAGCAGATAATATAGTTCTGTATATTAAGAGTTAGAAGATGTGATATATTGGATAAGGTGATATAATTACAAAAAAAGTATAAATGGAGATGAATTGTTTAATTGATTGTACAAGACATTATCGCATAATTCTGTACAAATAAAGAATTGTTCTGCATTCTCATTTGGAGTCTCTATCTTCTTTGAAGTTTTTTCCACGACAACTTAACAGCTATCACATTTAATTTAAACTGCAGGAAAAGCTGGAACCCTGTGTAAATTAAAGAGTTCAAATTTGACACCTTTACAAACTGAACTTATGTATATTACCTACTTACTTTTAGCTGTGCCTCCATTTAATAAATATTCTTGTATTTATAGCTTCCAAACCACTAATACTCTTGAGTCACTTGTGACAAGAATCTTCTGCATTTTATTTTTGTGGTGATAGGATTTCCTGCAGTTCTCTCTGCAGTTTCCTTTGTAACTTTTTTGCAACTGGTGGCAGCTACTAACTGCCATGTCTCACTCATTACAGGAATCTCTATAGCTTTTTTGTGAAAACTTCCCGTAACTCCTCTGAGAAAACTGCTCTGTAATGTTCTCCACTGTCTCCACTTTGCACTTCATGTTGAAAAATTGATCACAACCCCTAACACTATTCACATTATTCTTCCTCGTAGTTTAAAATTCACCAATTGTAAATAGTCAGCTGAGACATGAGGCCTAGAGGATATACTGTAAGTAGGGTAAGTTGTTCTGATACTGCCATGTCGTTGACCTCTAACTTTATTCTTCAAGAATATTATTTATACTCTTATAAGGGGTCATTAGATTATGAATGCTTAAAAGTGAATAAAAAAAAAGACATCCCTGAGCCTAAAGAAATTTTCTTAATATATTATAGAATTAATATTATAAGACAGATTAAGAGAACAGCACTATGCATAAGCACCAACACTATCATTCTTGACAGTATGTGGCTTGTGTTGCCTGTTCACCCAACATGTTTCCTCTAGTTGTGCCCAAACAGTCCAATGTTGGACTCATCTGCCCAGAGAATACACTTCCAAAACTCTCTAGGCTTGTCCATACTTCATATTAGTAGCTTTTTATTTTTTTGACAGAGGCAGCTTCTTTCTGGTAACCCTTCCATTGATGGCATTTCTGTTCAAAGTTCTTCGAGCAGATAGGCATTCTTTTAAGATTACATTTAATATCTTTTATCATTCTTTTTGTGGCCTTGAGTGAAATGTTAGGAGTATAATAACTTCTTGGCAGGTCTGACATTGCTTTAAATGCGATCACTACTTGCTTAAAAGTGAGATTTATTTTTTTTTTTAAAGGCATGTCCAGATGGATGAGCATCCACCATTTTTCCTCAGTTCTGCTGATGCTTCATTAGTTTTAGACTAAGGAATATGAGTAACAGACCTGCTTTCTTGCAATTACTTTGATTCTCCATAACACATCATTTCAGATTTTCAGTTTTATTGTCATTGACCCTCCTGATTTTGCTTTACCTTGATGGAAGTCATAGAACTATAAGTTCACTTATTTTCACTTCAGCACAATTCCTATGTATTGCATGAATTATACTGCTGCGTGTACATCCATTATTCTCTGAGAACACTGAAATTAGTCAATATACTCTGTTTTCATAAAAAAAGAAATTCTCTTTAAAGTTGCATTTTGTGGTTAAAAACAAAAAAAAAAATCTCAAATTATGTAATGAGTTCAGAAGCCTTCTTTGTACAAGTAACTTACTATCTCTGCTGCCTGAGATCACATACTGTGAACAATTACTACTGTATATGCCTCCGATACCAGGCCATGTTAGGTGGCATGCACTGATAGTGTGTTGCCGCATGCACCACACAACAAAACAGCTCGGGATCCTGACTGGCAACTCCCCAGGTTGACATGTGGCCCAGTCCCATGCTCCGAAAATGACCATCTATCTGCTGCAACCAGGTATTATGTGGGCGTCCCCTTGGCCTGGTCAAGACGCTCATGTCCTCAACAGTGAGAATCCTGCGAGCTCAATAACCCTTTGGGAAATTGTGCCATGTAGCCATAGTGCCGTAACTGTCACTCCCTCGCAATGCAGGAAATGTGCATCATTAAGGACTTCGTGAACAACTGCTAATTTCTCACAAAGTCAAACAACTCTTAACAAAACAGGAAGCACCAGGACTCTAAAGACTTGTACCTTCGTCCTTTCTCAAAGATATCAGATGTGCCACACACCCCTTTCTAGTGACCTCATAACCTCTCATGCTCTCCCAATCTTTCTACTGACTTCATAAATAGAGTCACCACAGACATGAATGTCACTGCAGAGGTAAGTAAACCTTTCGATGACGACAACACTCACTGCTGAAGGCTGTGCCCTAGAGGTCATTAAAGGCCTGGATCTTGGTTTTAATCCAGGACACTCGCAAGCATAGACAATCAGACTCCAAAAGCACCAATTAGAGCCTCCATTGACTCTGCGAACATTACATCATTGTTCGAAAAGTCAAGATCAGTGAATCTCTCTTCACAGACAGATGCCCCACAACCGTTAGACCCCACGACCCTGCCAAAAACACCCAGTCCATGCAAGCATTAAACAGAGTAGGAGCAAGAACACACACATGACGAATCCCAGAATCAACTGGGAAAAAGGAGGAAGTTCTGCCACCAGTCTGCACAGCACTCACAGTACCAGTGTACAGGCCGGCCATGATATTCAGAAAGTTTATCATTGCACCGATATTAACATGATTAATTTGCTTTGCACCCATCGAAAATTGAAAAACTTCTGGATTTTAATCTACAAACTTGCACTTCCCACTCTTTTATAGATTCATACTTTAATATGGGTGCAATACAAATTTACTTAATAAACACTGACATTTCCATAAAATTTTATTTTATTTGACAAGGCTTGATACAACTGATGAAGACTCAGACAGGAAAACAGGAATATGCATTTTGAGTGTAGTTTTACATTTTTCATTGGTATTTTTCAACACTCAGAAATGCAGATGTTAATTGTTAGCAATAAACTGTCAGAGGTGCTCTATTAAGTATTGAGGAGAACAACCAAGATCAGAATTTGTGCTGTAAGACAGCAGTGCTAACCACTGGCCATTGCACCAGTCTTTTTCTGCATGTGACATTTAAACATGCAGGAAGTTTCATTTTGTTTATAATAAATGCGCTCCAGAGAGTGTTGCTGTGTTGATAACATAATTAATCATAGTAGAGACGTATGATGTAACACCACTTAGTAACCTGAGCTTTCATCCCCATTGCTAGACAGAAATTTAAACAAATGACATAATTTCCTTGCCGTCTACCAAAGAACCCTTCAGCAAAATATGTTGTCTGATTATTTAAATTTATCTTTTCAAAGACATATTTCATTTTGTAAAATAAAAAGATAGCTTGTAATAACAGTTTTCAGCTTGGCGTCATCATTAATGATTCAAGCAGGTAAATCTTTAATCAACCAGACTTTTATGGTTCCCAAATATTTAACATAAAATCCAGAGTAACGCTGAGAGAAACAGATTAATAAATATGGATTTAATGGGAGTGTGCTCAAATCTGTCCCAAGGCAAAAAAGTTTTCTATGCTATTTGGACAAGGTTGGTAGAATGAAGTAATGAGTCACCTGCACTGCTTTTAGAGCAAATGACTGAAAACATAGCAAACATCCTCAACATCTTCTTGAATTAATTATTGTATAAAACCACACCTATTTTTCTTGCAATTGATTAAAAAGGGCTCCCTCTACATGAACAAACAAAGTTCACGTTTGCACACAGGCTTACACTCTGCATGAAGGTACCTGGTCAGAGAGTAAATGTGTTAATCAAACCTTACAAGAGTTTGTAACTTAACTTCTCAATAAATCCCTTGGCTGATACATCCCATTCCTATATAAATAATAATACTAAAAATGAAAGCGTTGATTGTGCTGCCCTGTGGGACATCCTGAAACTTCACAGGATCCCCCCAAAGTTGCTGGACATCATGGCTGGCCTGTACACTGGTACTATGGGTGCTGTGCAGATTGAAAGCAGAACCTCTGCATTTTTCCCAGTTGATTCTGGGGTTCGTTAGGGGTGTGTTCTTGCTCCTACAATGTTCAATGCTTGCTTGGACTGGGTGCTTGGCAGGGTCATGAGGTCCAGTGGCTGTGGCGTATCTGTTGGTGAAGAGAGATTGCCTTTAACTTTGCCAATGATGCTATGATCTTCAAGGAATCAAAACAGACTGTGACTGGGACTCTCGAGAGACTGAGTGACGAGTCTGCGTGTCTGGATTTGAGAGTGTTCTGGATAAAAACCAAGATCCAGGCCCTTAATGACCTCTTGGGTATAGCCATCAGCAGTGTGTTTGTGTGTGGTGAGAATGTCAACCTCGTCGAGAGATTTATTTACCTTGTCAGCGACATTCATGTCTCTGGTGACTCTTCCTATGAAATCGGTAGATGGATTGGGAGAGCATGGGGGGTTATGAGGTCACTGGAAAGGGCTGTGTGGCACTCTCAATATCTTTGCTAAAAGATGAAGGTTCAAGTCTTTAGAGTCTTGGTGCTTCCTGTTTTGCTATATGGTTGCGAGACATGGGCGCTATCCAGTGACCTAAGACAAAGACTGGACTACTTTGGTACCGTGTCATATTAGAGAATCCTTGGTAACCGCTGGTTTGACTTTGTGTCGAGTAAGTGGTTGCTCAAGGAGTCCCAAATGAGGCACACTGCCTGCACTGTGAGGGAGTGTCAGTTACTGCACTACATACACTACGGTGTGATTCCCCCAAAAATGATTCGGCTCACAGGATTATCATTGTTGAGGATCCAAGCGGCTGGACCATGCCAAGGGGAAGCCCATGAAACACCTGGCTGTGGCAGATAGATGGTCATTTCCGTGGGTTGGGACTGGACCGTGTGTTTGCCGGGGGGGTTGCCAACCAGGATCTCAAGCTGTTTCGCTGTGTGGAGGGTATGACAGCACACTGTACCAGTGCATGCTCCCCAACCAACCTGAACTGACGTAAAATTAGAAAGAAATGTTGAAAAATAGGGTTTAAATAAAATTAAGAAGGCAGTGTGACACTAAGTGTAAATGTCAAGAGTGGAACCATGATTTCACTTTAATAATATGCCATGGGATATGCATTTTACAATTGTTACCTAGGGCTGTTTTTATGGTCAGTGTTGAATTGAACTGAAATGAGTTTATCCTAACAAAATACATAATGATTAATTTCTACTGCTGCACAACTACTGATCCTATATACAATACTTCCAACATAACAGACATCTCATTCTACCAGGCTAAAATCAAGACTTAATCTGCTAGTCATAGGTTTGCGACTATTTCAAGTTCTTCTGAACAAACAGAACAGCACAAGGCATTTATTTTTCTTATAATAGGATGACACAAACCAACCAAACTTTATATTAACCTGACAAAACTTGTATTTCCTCTCGCCTCTACAAGAAAATGGCTGACCCTTGAAATGAGTGGACTAAAATGCAAGATACTAATTCTGCAAAGAGGCGTTCCTCTCCTCCACAAGCACTGCAATGTCCACACACTCCATTTTCATATATCTTCCACATTAACCAATAGTGAATTGGCTGAAGTATTAAACTAATAGGTACAAATGCATTTTTCATCAAAGGATGCCAAGAGAATGGATTTGCATTTCACTGATGAAAACCACAGATCACAGAGTAGGAGAAAAAGACCAAGATAACGATGATTTATAGTTATTATTGGTAGCACATTTGTGGGTATAAGGGTATAGAGAACCCTGGATAGTTCCAGCACTTTCTCAAAGTTCAGGCAGCAAGGTCTTGGGGCCATTTGATTTTAAACCAATACATGGCTAGTTCATTTCTTGACTTCATCTCACTGAGTGACCTTGAGAAAGTTATGTAAACAGCCAATTGTTTGTAAAAAAATATCTGTAAAAAATGTTTTCTAGATTTGTAAATATAAAAAGCCTTTCTGTTATAAAATAATAGCTGCTGAAATAAGCAACCAATTACTGTGCATACCAAAGTGCATTACAGCGTTACTCTTAACTATAGTTAAAGCCAGACAAATCTTTGATTTAGGCAAAGGTATAGTATAAGTATAAACAAGAGGTAAAGTATAAGCGTGTAAACCTCAGAGACATTAACATTGTCAGCCTATAGATCTGCGTTAGAAATGAGAGGAAAGGATGTTTGCATTGGGAAATAAAATTAACCCTAAATAAAATGTCAATGTCATTTTATTCATAGAGCACATTTAAAACAATATCAGTAATGCTGTAGCCAAAGTGCTTTACATTAAAACATATAATAAACATAAAATAAATAGAATAAAATACAATAAAACAAAACACCAGCAGTAAATTGAAACAAACAAATGACTAACAGGAGGGAAGCGTCAGTATCCCTGAAGGTCATGGAAAGCTAGAGAATAGAAATGTGTCTTCAATCTAGTTTTAAACTGTTTAACTGAAAGTTACTCTTTAATGTAATAAGGTAAAGAATTCCACAGACGAGGTACAGCAGCTGCCAAATATTGTATTGGTTACCACTTGTGATGCTTTACAGATGGATAGAAAGGAGAGTACAATGGATAGAGTGGCCATCTGAGGGAGTGCAGGAAACATACTTCAATAAATCCCAATAGTCAGCCAGTCATTTTACTAGCATTTTAAAATACCCAACCCCATACACTGTCTCCATACATTAAATTGGAACTTTTGCTTTCCTTTTGCAGTCCAAACACATGGTGAGTGTAACCTGTAACAGATTAACATCCAAGAAAAATTTTGTTTGTAGCTTTAACTTCATCACAAACACAAACAGAGATATTGTATTGTACACATCAAATTCTTGACCTCATATTGAACACACTCTACTGTATTTTGTTCGACTACAGTATTTAAACACATAACACACTGTAAAAAAGCATCTGTACAGTCCACAATGCCACATATAGACCTGGTTACAGTGTCATGATAAAGGATATGCTGTGTAGACAGTTGTTTAATTAGAGTAGCAATTTAAAAATAAATCTGTGGTTTTCTTTTTTACTTGTAATCACATCTAATTACGTATGGACACATCTGAAATCTTCAAATGGGAGTAGCATTATCCTCTAATGCAGTTGACCTAAAATCACTTTAGACAGAAAATTATAATTTGCCAAAACCAACCACGAAAGACTAAGCAATATAGTTTAAATATTCTGACTGGATACATATCAGACAGCTTTTAAAGCTTCTCTAGGTAATCGCCACACCTCTCATTAACAATTGTGACTAGTTAAATGACTAGGAGAGGATGTAAAGAAGACCTGAGTCTTAAAACAGCTTACTGTAGAAGAAACAAGAGTAAGAAAGTTTAAGAGTATGGTCACATTTACAGAGTACAGTCAAAGAGGTGATTTCCAACAATATGTCTAGTTTACTGGTAATGCTATATATCTACCAAAAACACTCGGGAACTGAGCTGGAAATCCTATAAAGTTTGATTCTGTTACTGGTCTCCTGTTGTAAATTAGGAGACATTTGTACATCATAGAAGCATGCGATATGTATCTTCTATGATAATCCTGTATCTTAATTGTTACTTTAACGACTAAAAACTATTTATGTCACTAATTCTGCAAAAAACAATTAAAAACACATCACTTTGTCAGTGTTATTTTACATCATCATTGTGAGCCTTTCCCAGTGTTCATTGTGTTAAATGTGAGAGAAGGAATTGTACCAGCAGAATCTGAACACTCAAATGTTTCTGTTTTAACATTTCAGCCTGTTAGTAATAAAAATGACCAGATAAAGGAGTTCAGTGTGGTTTCATTATCCCTTTGTGGAAGTTCACGTGAGTCACAATGCAGAAGCTCTGGAGGTTAACTGAATTTAAAGCCAAAGCACAGCTGTGCAGCATGCGCAATAAACACTGGTTACAAAGGGATAACTTAAAGTCACATGTGATTGCATTTGCTTTCTTTCCTTCCTCATACTGCTTGATCGCCTTAATTTTTCTGTCAAAATCAATTGCGTTTTTTTCCTGTGATTGTAAGGCAAATGTAACTAAACATAGTCAAAACTGCTGCAGGTAAGAAACAGATCGAGATGAATGAGTAACTGCACATGGAGCTGCCGTGGCGAAAACTGTCATTCCTCTAAAAAAGGCAATTTAAGTTTAAATCGATCTAGTACATAACTCTGTACGTTCAAATGAATTATTAATTACTTCAGATGAATTCTTAATCCATTCGAAAATTCATTTGAATGGATTATTGCTATTTCCATAAGAAGCATATGCCTATCGGGTGGATTTTATTTTGCAAGCTGTCTTGGTTTACTGCTCAATTCCAAAGAACATTTTTTTCTTTCATTATTTAAAACACTCGCACAGATCCATGATCCATGCCTCCTCACCCTGCTCCATCACGCCCTTACGGCTGGAATTCAGAGAAGGCAAGTATCTGCACACTGCCTTAGAAAAACATTTTAAGAGTTACTTGATAATACCTGAGGTGGACAGTGATGTAAATATACTTGAGTGGTGGAAAACACAAGAAGTACATTTACCCAAATTGAGAAAACTTGAAAACAAAGTACTTGTGCATCTGTCTCAAGTAGTCCTTCTGAGAGGACCATCAGCACTGGAGGACATGTAACATGTAACCGTGCTGCTGTGAAGCCAATAGGATTTTATAGTTGTTTTATTTTTTCTTATATCTTTGTGTAATATTGGACAAAAAGTTAGTGATTTGTTAAAAAATGGTATGGGTTTTTTTTGTATTGTTGTGCAATATATGACAAAATTTGTTTACAAATGCTAGTTTTTTCCCCCTGTGCAGTATATGACAGAACGTTGGATTTTTATAGTACAGTATGTTAGATTTTTGTCCTTGCTTATTTGCTGCACAATTCACCTTACAGCAGAGCAGTTTATATTTATCCAGACTGTAATGTTCATGCGCTGTAGTTCAGATATGATTAGTATTTTATTCACTTTGAATTATATATTGTTTATATTAAGGGTAAGTGTATATGTAAAATGCTCTCATTATAATTTTTTATAGTTTTGTTGGTTTTAGTGCAATTTTTTGTGTAAATCCTGTAGGGCACTACTTTGAAATGGTTTACTCATACTTGCACTATGTGATCTCAATAATAACTTTGTCTGCTGATTTTAATGTTTTTGAGTTTTTTTATATCAATTTTAAGTAAATAAATAAGACCTGTTTTCAATATGACTTTTACAAACATGATTTTAAAGGATGCAAACTATCATCTAATTATCGTAATCATCAAAGTCCTAATCATCAAAGTCCCAGAAACTATCGAGATATATTTTTTTGCCAATACCGCACGGCCCAGTACACTGATGTCACTGACAAAGACAGTAAGAATATATAATGAATCCAGGAGTGACAGTCAAATAAAACCAGGTGTCACCAGCTGATAAGTCATATATTGTAAGGGGTCTAGCTGCTGATCTCCTGGGCTCAGCAATTCAGAAGGTCAACTGAACAGCGAATCAAACTGGATCCTTACAAAACATGATTTATACAGAGGAAACTCAGTGAAGGGTCTGGCTGTGCCACACAGAATTACACAACAGTATCACTAATCAAAAACAAGTTCTACATTATACAGCACGTTCATAAAACACGTCTAGTATGCCTACTTGACAGTTGTCATTACTCATGAGTAGGATAACCCTCCCAGAACCTAATCTTAACTGTAATGCCAGTATATTTTATTAGACTGAAACTCAAGGTATGCCTAGAAATGAGAATATTGAAAAAGACACAAATGAATAGGCATATTACATAACATCACTGATGTATAATGCAGATGCCATTAAACGTTACTGGATGTGTGAAATTGTATTGGCCGCACAACAGACCAGAACTCTGGTCTGCAGCTAGACTTTACTGCATATATTCCAGTGACAAAGTATAAATTGTGAACATAATTGGATGAAGCTCTAAATATAGTGGGAAACATTTGTCTTTGGAGAGGCTGAAATATTTCCTGGGGTAGAAAGTTACATTTAGTCCAGCATAATTCTACAGGTATTTGAGGAGGATGTTGTCATTGGCAACAGTTGCATTTATTGTATACCAGGATGAAACAAGATCAAATGTCGTTTCATTAAATGCAAATAAACTACACACAAATGTAAGACACTATTATTACCTTTACCACATTAGGTCACTCGCAGTACTGAAACTGCAACTAAACAATGTAAAACTCTATTATTCTGTTGGTATTTATATGGGGTTCTTGTTATACCGAATATCCTGAAGACACAGCCAAGCAGAAGTGAAAACATGATCAAAAAGCACCAGGGGTTATGAGTGACAATGTTCTTTCTCCTCATAATTTCTGCCACTGATTTCCTTTCAAAGTTACTATTTTCTTTTGTAATGCAAAAAAACTATTGAATGTATTATTTACAGTACAGTATATGTAAGACAAGATATAAAAACATTTTGAGTATTAAATGAAAATAAAAAGATCCAAGTTAGAACAAAAAAGAGGTATCAGGAGCAGCCCTACAAAAAGAAATGAGAAAGAACATCATTATTTTATCAGAAGCCTTATCAAACCTATTATAATAGCTGTACAAAGTAAAGTCTACTAAAACATTTTATGGAGCACCATACCAGTTATTTGTTGGAGAGGTCTTGAAAATCTGCATATACTGTATACATCATATTTTACACATTATGGCTGTCTGGCTTACCCTGAAAGTAATGTAACCAAGAACAGGCAGACTTTACTAATCATACACTGTATATCATGTTATTTTCCAAATATCAAGGCAAACAGCACTTAACCATTCACAGGTATAGCTTGGCTCCACTCTGCATCACTGCAGAGTACATTCCATTTTCCACCAACACATGCTAATACTTGCATGCATAGAAGCATGAAGAATAAGAAAAGTTAGTGGTGAATGATGTTGAAAGAAGATAAAACTAAAGCAAATGATGTTTGAAAGAGAATGTACAATAGATAAATTACCAAACATATAATGGGCTACGATCACAATTATTTTTGAATTTAGAATGGTCTGTTTGTTACACTACTACTTTTTTTACTTCTAACAGTTCCCACAGGAAAATTAAGAAGTAGTGGATTTTTTACTTTTCATGTGTAATTTTTATTCTGCTTATAAATTAAAAACTGTCACTTCTTGTGGTTACATGTAAGAGTTCTTGTCACATAGTTCACCATACCTTAGTAAAGCAATACAGGCAAAGTAGTATAACTTTGAGCAACTACTATCAGCATACACACGGCTCCGATTATATACAAAGGGTTAATGCTAATAATTACAATACCCAACTGCAATACATTTTAGTACTGATTGAGGGCTGTTCTGTGTGCAGTTTTTATACCACCCACTTTTAACTTTTACTTATGTAAACATTGTATAAATAACCAAATAAAATTTTATAGTAAAAGTTTCACAATGGGGATTTAATTCTAAAAAGAGAATACTGACTTGATGAGATGCACACAGATGCACTGGATTTGCCATATTATTGCTGTGGAGGAGATATCTCAGTCTGCCCTGTACATATAATATATATTACCTTTTTATGTATTAATTTATAGTAACAAGCCTTTAATAACTCATTTGTAATTGAATATTAACAAAGACATGTAAAGAAAAAGACTGCATTTTAAATTTCCATTTTATCTCAGCTGCCCTGCCTGGGGTTTGTTTCCTGCCTTGCGCCCTGTGTTGGCTGGGATTGGCTCCAGCAGACCCCCATGACCCCATAGTTAGGATATAGTGGGTTGGATAATGGATGGATGGCTGAATTTTATCTCAGCTTGTTACAAAACACTAAGTAAGCATTTATATTTACAGTCACATCAGATTTGGAGTTTAAATTTAAATTCTGTGGGAATATGCTTTTGTATTACTGCAACTGATCAAGCTTGCTGCTCCATCCACTGCAGTTTAGTAATACTGTATCTTCAACAACAAATCAACTATAATAAACTGCTGCAAACAGGGCCAGTGCTGCACCTTGGCAGATTTTACCTCCCTTGGAGGTTTTGGTGAGAAAGTGAGTGGGTACATGTCAATTTTCAGTGTCCATATGATGGTTTTAATGCTAGGAGCAAAAATCTCACTTGTTGAAAAGTGGTGTGGACATAAATTTGGTGCACTTTCCATAAATTATATCTATGCATCAGATAAACATCGAACTTAATATCTACCAAGCTTCCAATATACTGGAAAATTCCTAATATATATATTGCAAGAATGGGAAATCTAAAAAAATATTACAAAAATGACTTACCAACTCACTAGACCTAACACTAAATTTATGAATCAAATAACAATTCATAAAGACATCACTCCATCACAGACAAGATCGGTCATTTACAGTACAAAACTAAACAAACTTTCAAATTAATGTCAATAATAATACAAACGTCACCTGCTAAATATGGCATCTTAAATTCAGTATAGTGAAATAACCACAAAAATCTAGCATAGGTTTACAAAAAAAAATCAGTTTTAAAACATTTTCTTTAAATTTTATGTGTACATTTCTCATTACTTGTTAATGCAGCTGTACCTGTATTTGAGTTTATAGCCCAGAAGAATACAACTTCCAGAACTCCCAATACCTTACGGTATAAGAAGGAAATAATATATAGCTGAAAATGGTCACAGATTAACCAAAACAAGCTGCAAAACAATCAAGGTATGGAATATGTCATCAGAAAGATACAAAGACACTAGCACAGGTAAACAAAAAATGGTAAAATTAATTTTCTCCCTTTTTTAGTTATCATCCACTTCTTTATATACTTCACCACTAAGGTACTGCAAAGTGCATACTGGCACTCAGTCTTACATTTAGAGATTTTTTAAAGCAGGAAAATTATTAAAAAATAAAAACATTTTTTAATCTGTGGTCTGTGAAAAAACTGATTGCTTTCAAACATATGTGAGGTCGGAAACTGTTAAAAACCTTTTCCTGTCGTAGCTGAGGCAAGTGCAATGTGCAATGCAAAGGTGCTGAAACAGTCCAAATTTTTGCCTGCTGAAACTGATTTCTAATACCCAATGAGAAGTGAAATGTACAAGATGTACTGTGCGCAAAATAGTCAATTTTTTTGTCTATTTTTAGAAAATCTGGTAGGCCAAGACATCTACAGACCTGCTATTTTACACAAATATCACTAGAACTAGGGTGTTGTATCATGTTAACCATTATGGATGTAGTTAGAAGTTAAACAAAATGACATCTTTTATTGCCCAACTAAAAAGATTACAATATGCAAGCTTTCGAGGCAACTCAGGCCCCTTCTTCAGATAAGATGTAATCATACATCTTGCCTGAAGAAGGGGCCTGAGTTGTGGTTCTTAAAAATGTGTGGTCCAGTTACCCTGATTTAAGTTGAATCACTGAAGCTCTGAGCCACAGAATTTGGTAATGTAAAGTGTCATAGTTGTCTAGCACTCACTAATTACTTGAACCGCCAAAGGCAAAGTCAATAATCAAATGACAAAACAAACAAATCTTTCAACACTTAGCACACAAACACCACCAACTCAATACTTTCTCATATGGATTTAGCCACTACACTTGGCATGTTATATTTAGATTTTTAGTAACTGTCCAGACATCTTTTGAATATACTGAGGCATTATTCATAGAAATATAAAATTCAGTATAAAACTTGTCTTTCTTAAAATGATGCATAGTAAAGTCAAGAAGATTACAGTTAACGGAAAGGAATCTGATAATATCTTTGCTTTCTTGCCATAACTTACATGCTTCCTGAACACTTCTACGTGTGGTCCCAGGGCATGGGGGTCTGCATCTTTTACAAACCACACAACATCTTCTACAGTCCAAGTAGAAGGATCTTTGCTAAGTGGAGGATTTGAATCCTGGGACTCAGGTGAAGGGCTATAGGCTGAAAAACCAAATAAGTTGTAAATAATTAGAAACAACGCAGCATCTCATCACTTCTGAAATCTCACACAAAAATGTCAGTATATTTAAATACTTTCAAACAGCAATGCAATATTTAAAATTAATTTGGTAAACATAAAAATTATTTTAACCATCCATTTGTGAATGGATATCACATTAAAAAGGTGCAGGACTTGGGAGAGCAGGTGGCTGGTTACCATCTATAAACTTTCAGAAGTATATTTTAAAAATTATTCATTGGGTAGTATGACAAATTTCTTAGGAGTTGCTAGCCTTGCGTGCATATTCTAGTAAAGTAAAACTTGAAATTTCAGTCAAGATGTTAATGTTCTCAAGAAAAAAAATAAAAACAAAGGTACACATAAGCATAAACATATTATAGTGTGAGCCTGGTGCCTTAACAGGTTTTAGCTTAAAGATAATTGTCAGCTTCTTGTACTACTGTAAATCAAAATGCTGATTTGATCATTACCACTTCTGTTTCCTTCTTGAAAGGTGCTGGGGCTGGACGTTTGCCTGCACATGCCCACTGAAGTAGATCCCCCTTGAAACTGTTGGCAGGACCGGTAAGAGTATGATGGCTTTGCTGGATATGGGGAACTCATTGCATTAAATGCAGAATCGGTGGGGTCAACAGAGTATCTCTTTGAGTCAACTGGGTCAACCAAGTAGTCTTCTGGCATCGATGTTTCTGCTTCTTGGCAAAAAATGAAAATGAGAAGAGAGATTCATTCAGCCATCCATATATAGACCCAAACATAATTATAAAAATATATGTTAAATAAGCATATTTTAGTTATTTAGATTAGATTATACTTTATTTCTCAAGAGGAAATCAAACTTTTACAGAAATTGCATAAAATATATATACTCAGAAAAAAAAGAAACGTCCCTTTTTCAGGACTGTGTATTTCAACAATAATGTTTTAAAAATCCAAATAACTTTACAGATCTTCATTGTAAAGGGTTTAAACAATGTTTTCCATTCATGTTCAATTAACCATAATCAATTAATTAACATGCACCTGTGGAATGGTCGTTAAGACCTTAACAGCTTACAGAAAGTAGGCATTTAAGGTCACAGTTCTAAAAACGCAGGACACTAAAGAGACTTGTCTACCGACTGTGAAAAACACCCAAAGAAAGATGCCCAGGGTCCCTGCTCATCTGCGTGAATGTGCATTAGGCATGATGCAGGACGGCATGAGGACTGCTGATGTGGCTAGGGCAATAAATTGCCATGTCCGCACTGTGAGACGCCTAAGACAGCGCTACAGGGAGACAGGAAGGACAGCTGATCATCCTCGCAGTGGAAGAGCCCGGATCTCAATCCCATTGAGCACGTCTGGGACCTGTTGGATCGCAGGGTGAGGGCGAGGGCCATTCCCCCCAGAAATGTCCAGGAACTTGCAGGTGCCTTGGTGGAAGAGTGGGGTAACATCTCACAGCAAGAACTGACAAATCTGGTCCAGTCCATGAGGAGGAGATGCACTGCAGTACTTCAAGCAGCTGGTGGCCACACCAGATACTGACTGGTACTTTTGATTTTGAGCCTCCCTTCATTCAGGGACACATTGTGAAACATTTTTAGTTTATGTCTTATGGTGTTGACTCTTTTAGTGTTCATACAAATATTTACACATTAAGTTTACTGAAAGTAAAAACAATTGAAAGTCAGAGGACGTTTCTTTTTTTGCCGAGTATATATATATTTGAATGCCTTCCTAAAAGGTAAGTTGAAAAGAAGGCAATAAGAAAACAAGGCTAATTTATTACAAGCACCTACAAAACTAATAACTAAAAATGTGGTAATTCTCAAATTGGCATAGTATATAAAAAAAAGACATGTTAAAGTAAAATTAAATGACTTAAATGACTGTAGATTTTGAGTGCACTGCTAAAGACTGATTTAATTGAAAGTATATATCTTAAATGGAAATATAAAATTGTGTCAAAACTGTACAAATACCATCCTCAATTGTTCATCATTATCAACGACTTGATAATTATACTCTACACAAGTGCTTTTCAACTGGTGTGCTATGAAAATAATAGTTTATTTCCCCTGGGTCGTGACCAGTGTGAACCACACTACTTTTTTGTTCAAGACCTGTCTGAGATGGACAGGCCTACCTGGTGAAGCCAACATAAAAGCAGTTCTTTGATCGCCGTTTTGCAGACACAGCATTTATAGTGCACTGTATAGTGCATACGAGTGCTCACTAACCACTGTTTCTATGAGTGCCAATCTCCAAACTGACTTTTTTGAGAGCATCTACAGTAATCAAGACCCTTGGGACAGTTTAGCACATCTATGACATTCAATGTTTTTGTATTTGGTAGAATCATGGTGTGCTGTGGGATTTTTTGTGCTACAAAATATATGCCACCACAGCAAAAAAGGTTGGAAAACACTGCTGTACTCCTTTGCTTCTGGCACGTGAAAAGTTCTCTGTAGCTGCTTTCTTACCTAAAAACTGACACAGTGCATTACTTGGGTAGTGATGTTGCCTTAATTGGAATAATGGGTAGGGATAAGCATTATACTTCCATTCCGTACAATTTTGTCATTATATTAGGGCAGTCAGCACTGCAAGCTTCCTGACAGAGGTACTATAGACATATTTTGGTTTAAATAAAGTAGTGTATTGTGTGCATTTGGTTTGTAAACATTTAAACAAGTAAGGTTCTTTTTAACAGCAGTATTCCCTTTATGTAGTAGCAGTTAAAATATTTCTTGTAAATGTCAACTTAAACATTAATATAATCAAATCAAATCAAATATAAAACCAAAGCCATTTGCCACTGCCAGGGCACGTTATATTTAGTTTGTTATAGAAAAACAAGTTATCCCCAGAATCGAGAGTCACGATCATAACATTATAACAGTCACCTTCTAAACAACAGCAAGTTAACATTTCTAAATCTGTTTTCTTTTTTATCTGAACATATACCAGCAGAAACATTTTCTTTTATCAGGGAGCAGCATAAACAGTCTATGTTCAGTAGCACCTCTTTGAGTGCTAATATTTTTCCCAAAAATCTGTTTTCTGAAAAGTGCACAAAGGAATGGTTTCACACATAAATCAACATAAAATGTCTGTTGCTGCCTTTTGTGCCTGCTTTTGGCGCCTGCTTGAAGTCTGAGGTAGCAGCCACTATACAGAGGGAGTCTTGATGGCCAGCAGGAATGCAAGGAGGGCTGGATGCCTGGCTGTCTTTGTGAGACAGGTGCGCGGGGATGGCAGTTGCAGTGAGACGCAATATAGCTTGTACTTCCTGTCATCGTGTCTGTCCTCCCAGGTGAACGTTGCCATAGGTGCATCAGCTACACGAATGTGTTCTGTACCACGATCAGCTGGGGACCGATCAGCTGATGCAGGTACCTCACTTTTGTTTTCGTTCTACATCTCCAGATCACTTGCATCAAAATCAGAGTCCGATTCAGCGATAATATGAAAAAAGTCATCCATGGATTATTTTTCTTTGAGCATTCACTTTGGTATCTCTCCACATGCCATTTTAGAAGCTGTTTGCTCTTCGCTACTCACGCACAGGCAGGGAATCAAGGTCAAATCAACAAAGCTAACTTTTCTACTAGCAAAAGCGTATCGAAAAGCACTGTAACAAAAAGATCACTGATCTTTATCGATCGCTAGCGAGAATGAGGCTTTCAAAATAATAATAATAATAATAAAAACCTTGTTAATACGCATTAAAATAACTGTTGACATTAATTAATTAATGTGTTAATGCAATAATAACATGGTAACTTACTCAGTCCTGAGACTTGCCCGGACACCACCAGTCGGAGACCACATCTTTATAAAATTCACACATTTATTAAACATAATAAACACAGTCCTGAAACACCACACAATGCTCACAAAGCAATAATCACCACAATTCTCTTCAATAACTCTGTCCTAGGCCTCCAATCTCCTCCTGGGAGCTTCGTCCTGCGCCCTCTCCCGACTCTAGCTCCCAGACTGTTAGGAGGCAGGCCCTTTTTTTCCCACCCGGATGCATTCCAGGTGGCTGGAAATGAACTTTCGGCAGCACTTCCTGGTGTGGCAGAAGTGCTGCCCTTTGCCCCGGAAGCACACCGGGCGTCCCTGGCAGGTTCCTCCGCAATCTACTTCTTCAGGTGAGGGGACGCTGGCGCACGCAAGTTGCTGCCGCTCCTCCCTGTTAACAACACTTTTCGCAAAATTCGCCTTTATTCTACACTTTCTCACGCTTGTTTTATTTCTTTTACTGTACGTATAGTTCGTGGATACAGTCGACCTGAATTGCATGGATTTGGCTTAATATTTACAGATTTTATGGACTCTACTTTGACTGGGAACAGCTGAGTCTGTGGATCGCGGGACGAGACCTACGAACATTTCTTTGTACCTGGCGATCTATGACCTCAGGATAATCTTTCTCCGTGATTATATTCGCTATGCTGATCTGCTCCCGATTCATTTTACAGTACTGTACGACTGGGATCTGATCTGATGCTCATATTAACCTGGCTTATGGCTCCGGGGCGATCACGCATGAAATTATCAAGCGTTATTGTTTGTGGCTGTGTATTGGAACCTGCAAATCCTGCTACCTCCTCCTGCTATGCTTTCTGCTGCTTTGCTATCGCCGTTCATCTCATCTAATCCAAATGGTTCCGCTATGCTGTGCTGCTTCTCCACTGCTTTTCAGATAAGTATTGCCAAGTATCATGCTAAAATACTCTCATGACAAACTCCTTCTTATTAAACAGTTTGTCCAGAGCAAATGGTCTGATTGGAACATCCTAAAAGACGCCGGTATTTTACAGCGCCCGAAATATATACATCGGGTCAGGTCGCCGCCACGCCGGTGCGAATGAAAAGACAACCGGCAGCATTTGCTCAGGAATAAGCATTCCTTCTCATGGCCCTGGAAATACAAGTGTCAGTGTGCCAAATTTACATTGTGTGGAAATAAACCCTGATCACAGCTCTGTGCAAAAGATGCCTCATTGACTAACATTGCTCTGTTTAACTCAAGATCTCTTAATGGCAAAGCATTGGTGCTGTCAGAACTCATCACTGACACCAAACTTGATATACTGTGTTTAACGGAGACTTGGCAAAAACCAAACGAATTGACGTCTCTCACGGAGGCGACTCCACCTGGTTTCACTTTCCATACAGAACCTCGCAGCTCTAGACAAGGAGGGGGCTAGCGGTAATTATCAGAGCAGACTTAAATATCAAACGAATCCCAATTGACTGTCCACTGTCTTTTGAGTGCCTGGCTCTTAAACTAATAACGGAAACAGGTCCTGTCTCACTCATTGTTCTTTATCGTCCCCCAAAATACAATGCATCCTTCTTATCTGATCTGATTGAACTTTTAACCCACCTAAGCTCTTACTCTCAGAGAATTATCCTTCTTGGTGATTTCAACATCCATATTGACATTACTACATCTAAACTGAGAAATGAATTCCTATCCTTACTGGACTGTTTTGACTTGACACAACATGTTGATTTTCCCACCCACTCTGGTGGTCATATATTGGATCTGATCTGCACTTCTGGACTATCTGTTGCCAATATTTACAGCACTGATTTGGGACTCTCTGACCATAAAGCAGTATTTTTTACTGTCTCACTGCCTTTACCTCCTCTTACCTGTAAACGACAAATTTCTTACAGAAACCTTAAAATATCTGTCCCTCTATCCTTTCTGGATCCATTTCTGATCTTTTACTGTCTGCACCTATTCCGTCAACACTAGATAATCTCGTTGACCACTATAACTCAGCCCTTCATTCAGCATTAGATAAAACAGCTCCTTTAAAACATAAAGAGGTTTCTTTAAACGTTCAGCTCCTTGGTATAACTCAGAATTGCGATCTATGAAAGCAGCTGGCGACGCCTTGAGAGAATGTCACGTAAGACTGGCCTCACTGTGCACATCCAGGCTTTCTCTGACCACCAAAGAGCTTACAGAGAAGCACTAACTGCTGCTAAGAACACCCACTATGGCAGAATAATAGAAAGTGGCCACGATAACCCAAGGGTTTTGTTTTCTGTAGTTAATAAACTACTCGAACCTGCATCTGGCCCAACTACCTCTTCTACTGAAGTCTGTGAGGATTTCCTCCACTTTTCCGTAACAAAATTAAAGATCTAAATAATTCAACTAACGTAAATACATCATCTGTTTATATCTCTCCCTGTTTTCCCACTCCATCCAGCTCCTTCTCTAAGTTCTCACCAGTCACATCTGCTTTGTTAATAACCTGCTTTGTAAGATGAGGCCAACTACTTGTATACTGGACCCATCCCCAGCACACTACTTAAATCCTGCCTTCATGCCATAATCCCGACTGTTACAACAATAATAAACTCATCCCTTGACACTGGCTCTGTGCGCTCACTTTTAAAATCGCTTCTGTAACCCCAATGTTAAAAAGTCTGGTCTTGATGCTGACAATCTTAACAATTTCCGCCTATTTCCCACTTACCTTTCCTGTCAAAAGCTCTTGAGCGTGTTGTAGCTTCCCAGCTCACCAATTACTTATCGTCTAATAATTTGATGGAACCCTTTCAGTCTGGTTTCAGGGTGCAGCACAGCTGTGAAACTGCTCTGCTACGGGTAACCAATGATCTGCTTATGGCAGCAGACTCTGGACAAACCAGCATATTAATTCTGTTAGACCTCAGTGCAGCATTTGACACTGTCAGACATGACATTCTACTGTCTAGAATGGAGAACATGCTGGGTATCTCTGGCACTGCCCTCCAGTGGTTCAAGTCCTATCTGACTGATAGGCAAGAGTTTGTTAGTCTTGGTAACAGCAGATCCAGCTCGGCCCAGTCACACAAGGAGTTCCTCAGGGCTCTGTCCTGGCCCTCTTCTCTTCTGTATTTATATGCTCCCCTTGGCCATATTATTCGTAGCTATGGACTGGGCTATCATTTTATGCAGATGATACTCAACTCTACTTCAATGTTAAAAGTGGAACTTCATCAGAGCTTTCTCAGCTCACAACCTGCCTTAGTGAAATTAAAACCTGGATGGAGCAGAACTCTTTGAAATTAAACTGCAACAAAACTGAACTCCTGCAAATTGGGACTAAAATGCAACTTAATAAAATGAGCTCCTTCCCAGTCCATCTTGGTGGTGATCTCATCAGCCCTGCCTCTACTGCAAAGAATCTTGGTGTCATTTTTGATTCCTCCCTTTCTTACTCCACCACATAAATCACATTAAGAAACTTTCCTACTTTCACCTCCGTAACATATCCGTGTTCCTCCTTCCTTTCCTTTTCTAATGCTGAGAAACTTGTCCATGCTTTTATCACATCCCGCATAGATTATTGTAACTCGCTGCTGGCAGGTGCCCCTTCTAATCTTATATCACAGCTCCAGCTTATTCAAAACTCAGCTGCAAGAGTCCTTACTCGAACCAGCAGCAGCGAGCACATCACACCCATCCTGCTCCGTCTTCACTGGCTCCCTGTGTCTTACAGAATCGAATATAAAATCCTACTAATAACCTACAAAGCCTTAAATAACCTCGCGCCAAACTACATCAGTGACCTTCTCCATCACTATGTGCCTGCCCGTCCGCTAAGGTCCTCTGATTCTGGCAATCTTGTTGTGCCCCACACTAACCTACACTCCATGGGTGACAGGGCCTTCAGCTGTATAGCGCCCAGACTCTGGAATGACCTACCGAAATTAATCAGGTCAGCTGACTCCATGAATTCTTTTAAAAAACAACTTAAAACTCATCTGTTCAGGAAGGCTTTTAGCTCTACTTGACTTCATTCCCCTTCTCTCAGTTTACCTCTCTGTCAAGATGCTCATGTAACCTGTATGTGTGTGCTAGACCATCAATTCTGTTGTCTGTTAGGCTTTCTCTGAGTTTACTGTCTTAATCTTCTTATTTATTAATTTGCTTTGTACTATGCTATATACTGTATACCCTGCCGTTCTTTCTTATATTCTGTAAGTGCCTTGAGCATGGGAAAGGCGCTATATAAATAAAATGTATTATTAATCTTGCCAAGTGTGGCGGAAGTAAAGTTCTCCCGGGTTCTAGGAGGCTTAAGGCGTCCCCTGGCAGTGGCCAAGGGTCCCAACGAGTTGGAATATCTCTCCTCCTCTCCCGTGGTCCTCTCTTGCTCCAGGGCAGTTGTGTCCTCCTGACCCGGAAGCTTTTAATGTCTCTATTCGGTCCCTGCAGGCATCTCGGCCAGGTAAGGACCCCAGACATCTGTGGCAATATATATCTATAAACTGCTCAAAAAAATTAAAGGAACATGTTGAAAACACATCAGATCTCAATGGGAAAAAAAATCATGCTGGATATCTATACTGATATGGACTGGGTAATGTGTTAGGAACGAAAAGATGCCACATCGTTTAATGGAAATTAAAATTATCAACCAACAGAGGGCTGAATTCAAAGAGAACCTGAAAATCAAACTGAAAAAATGATGCGGCAGGCTAGTCGATTTTGCAGAAATTCCATTGCAGAAACTCAGAATTGTATTGTATTGTAGTTTGTATGGCCCCCACATGCTTGTATGTATGCCTGATGTCGGGGCATACTCCAAATGAGACAACGGATGGTGTCCTAGGGCATCTCTCCTCAGATCTGGACCAGGGCATCCCTGAGCTCCTGGATAGTCTGAGGTGCAACCTGGAGGCGTTGGTGGACCGAAACATAATGTCCCAGAGGTCTTCTATTGGATTTAAGTCAGGCAATCATGGAGGCCAGTAAATGGTATCAATTCCTTCATCTTCCAAGAACTGCCTGCATACTCTCGCCACATGAGGCCAGGCATTGTCATGCACCAGGAGGAACCCAGGAACCACTGCACCAGCATAGGGTTCCTGACAATGGGTCCAAGGATTTCATCCCGATAACTAATGGCAGGTAAGGTGCCGTTGTCTAGCCTGTAGAGGTCTGTGCGTCCCTCCATGGATATGCCTCCTCAGACCATCACTGACCCACCACCAAACTTATCATGCTGAATGATGTTACAGGCAGCAAAACGTTCTCCACTGCTTCTTCAGACCCCTTCACGTCTGTCACATGTGCTCAGGGTAAACTTGCTCTCATCTGTGAAAAGCACAGGGCACCGGTGGTGAACCTGCCAATTCTGGTATTCTATGGCAAATGCCGATCATTCCCCATGGTGCTGGGCAGTAAGCACACAGGGCCCACTAGAGGACGTCATGCCCCCAGGCCACACTTATGAAGTCTGTTTCTGATTGTTTGGTCAGAGACATTCGCACCAGTGGCCTGCTGGAGGTCATTTTGTAGGGCTCTGGCAGTGCTCATCCTGTTCCTCCTTGCCCAAAGTGGCAGATACCGGTCCTGCTGATGGGTTAAGGACATATGGCCCTGTCCTGCTCTCCTAGAGTAACTGCCTGTCTCCTGGAATTTCCTCTATGCTCTTGAGACTGTGCTGGGACACACATCAAACCTTCTGTCAATGGCACATATTGATATGGCATCCTGGAGAACTTGGACTGCCTCTGCAACCTCTGTTAGGTCCAGGTATCGCCTCATGCTACCAGTAGTGACACTGACTATAGCCAAATGTAAAACTACAGTCAGAAAAGATGAGAAGGGAAAAATGTCAGTGGCATCCATTCCTGTTTTGGGGGTTGTCTCATTGTTCCCCCTTTAGTGGACTTGTTGTTACTTTCATTAACACCAAAGCAGCTGAAACTGATTAACAACCCCATTCTCCTACTTAACTGATCAGATCAATATCCCAGTAGTTTCACTGACTTGATGCTATACTCTGATTAAAAAGCATTCCTTTAATTTTCGAGCAGTTTATAAAACCTATAAAATGCAAGATGCGTTACTGGTAGATCTGTCTGCTTCATTGTCTGGCTAGAAAAAAACAGGATGGTGCTGTCACTATGCTGGTTTTAAAGACTAACTAACTAATCTACTCTTTGGCAGTTACATAGTTTAAAACGACATGGCAATTCTTGTAAAGGACATGATATTGAACTGAGAAACAAGGGCATATATTTTTTAAACACATAATATTAAAAGTGTATGATGGAGTACAATGAAAATTCAAAGGTTAAAATATTAATTGTTAAGACTTTCTCCACAACACTAAAACTGAATTTAAATGCCCCAATAAACATATGACTTGTGAGTTAAAACAATGTGGGAGTCTGTGTTTATAAGCGGAAACAGATGTACGGGTGAGATAGATAGAGTAGGCGTTTCTCAAAGAGTCCCAGAACGTTGCCCACAAAAAAGTAAATAGTGACAGAAGGCATGCAGAGGCTTCCGTGAAAAAATATTCTATACACAACACACAAACTACACTGCAGGGATGACTGGAGCTGGTTACTGAATCATAAAACTATATATGACAGACAGCACAGGTCAATTGCATTCTCTAGAATGATAGCTAGAATGTACAGTTGAGTATTTTCTTGTTATGGGTTCTCTGGCTGCTCTTTGATTTATTGTGTAAGAAGGCAAAAGAAGCTTGGCTAAGCTATATTTTAAATACTATATACAGACATATGTATACAGAATGTCACTTTTGACTACTGTATAAAAAAAAATATCCATCTTTAAGCTAGGCAGCCATTTCTATACAAGATGAGTTTTTCCTGTTGTCTCTTTCATTGCCAAATGCAACAATTTCTTGCTATCCAAATATTCTTTTGGTATAATTTCTATCACATAGCCAATGTTTATGGATCCCTTTATTAATATCTATGTTAAATACATGTGTGGTTAAGTATGCCACTGTTACAAGGTTATGAAGTGTTTCCATGAATGTTTTGCCTTTAGTTAAAGAAGTTATTTAACAACAAAATGAATATAAATTACCATGATAGGAAAGGTTTTTTTGGTGTTTCTATGAAACTGACTTTAATATTTAAAAAGGTATATCACAATTAAATGTAGTGACATAAACACACAATGTTCAGGGTAAAGCTTGACTTTTTACAGATATAAAATGTTAATTAAGAGAGCAAGTTTTCATACATCATACACAATGGGAGGTAAGAGTATTCTTGATTGCACAGACACCCTTCAAAAGAAACCTCAGCAATAATAATCTGAAATAATTACATTATTAAAACTAATTAAATGTTAATATAGTTTAATTACTATATAATATAGTCATTCCCTCAAACGATCACTGCCTGGTAAGACAGACAAATATTTTTTGGGCAGGGAACTAAGTAAGTTAGGTAAATTATCATTTGCACTTGTATAATAACAATTATATGACTACGAGGCTAATGGCCAGCTCATTTTATACTATTCTTGCACATTATATGGCTGGAAAGCCAGAGCCCAGCTTGGAAGCATTGGTCAGGAGGCAGGAGAATTTCAATACACCTACATTTAACTTTGACTACTACTATATATACTTTGTACATCCTCTTTTTATTGGCCACTGACTCTGATGCTTAACTTGCTCCTTCTGATCTTCTGGTAGTATTACTGACCTTCCTTGCTGCTTCCTGCTTCTCTTAGAAAAGCTGCTTATGGAATTTTCACTGTCCCTCTTGGTCTGAGTGATCTCCTATGGCTGTAGGCTTTGGCTCTAACATCTAAGTCCTGCATTAAATTGAACTCATTATGTAAAATGCAAGCATTTTTCTGTAGTTAAAACACACTGCAGTGTGTGATTCTCTTTTATTAGTAAGTTAGTAGTAAGTTGGAAAGGTTTATAAATGTAATTTCATCTAGTCATTTTTCCATTTATAGTTTGCACTAAAACAGTGATAATTAAAGAGGAGGTAAGCATGAAATGTGTAATGACTATACTACATGAACTACTTCAGTGACAACCAAACCAAAAACCTCCCTCTCCTTTTATGCTCCTTGATGTTATACAAATGGCATTCAAAACATTTGCAATTAGTATTCCTGGGTGCTGATTTGGTTATTAGAATATATTATTTTAATCCTTAAACTTATAAAACACATACTTTGTTATTAAAATATATGAATTACAATTACATTTTAGCACTGTACCTATACCAATCCTTTCCATATGGCACAGTCAAGAGATGGCCTTCAGAATATTACTATATAATCAGAGAACATTTCTTAAAGACAACCCAGTGTAAGGCTGGCCTTTGACACTAACACAACAAGTTTATGGAGTAGGGAGAACGGTGAATAATGAAACATGTTTCTCTCTGTTTGGTGCTACCCTTAATAGCAACAATATTTTCATCACCCTTCACCTTCTAACACATACTATATAAAATTTGTGTCATCTCCAATCACAAAACATATTTATTGTGGTGAAACAATTTAAAATTATTTAAAATTTCCAATTGAGCCTAAAATTGGTTTACTGAAATGTATTATTAAGTGATTAAGAGCTCACTGAAATCTAATGCCAGCTGGAAACACATAGGCCAAGAGATCTCATGCATGCAATATACCATGCCAAACTCATTTAAAATGGTAAATGTTCAAAACTGTATGTCATATTTCCTATAATTAAAAAGCAATTCCATTTCAAATGCAAGCACTGTACTCAAAGTTGTACTTTCTGCCTGCATTTATAATGTACCTGTACTCTTAATTTTATTTTATTTATACATACATATAGTCGTGGGCATAGGTTTACATACCCTGGCAGAATTTGTGAAATATACCGTAGGCCATTGCTTGGAAAATATAAATAATCATGTAGAAAGCTTTCCTTTTAATTAGGGAGCGTGCTCAGGCAAGGCAATTTATTATCACATAATTGTGTGTGCCCTTTTTAAATCCTAATAATAACTGAAATCACCCAAATGGCCTGATAAAAAGTTCACATACCTTTGAATGTATGGGTTAATAACATACACACAAGTTCTTACACCTGCAGTGGGCTGGTGCCCTGCCTGGAGTTTGTTTCCTGCCTTGCGCCCTGTGTTAGCTGGGATGGCTCCAGCAGACCCTGTGTCAGGATATAGCAGGTTGGATAATGGATGGATGGATAGATAGAAGTTGACACACACAGGTTCAAATTAAGGGTAACTAAGGGAGAGCGTCCACACCTGTAACCTCTTGGATTATAATCAGTGCCTCAATTTAAATTCATGCAGAATCATTCGCTGACTTTGCTGGATATCAAGTCATGGGGAAAGCAGAACAACTGTCAAAGGACCTACAGGAAAAGTTTGCTTATTTGTTTAAAATCAGTAAAAGGATATAAAAAGATTCCCAGAGAATTGAAAATGCCTGTCAGTAGTGTTCAGACTCAGATTAAAAAAAAAGAGCGGAAAGTTAGGGGTTTTGTTATTACTAGGCCATGGTCAGGTAGACCTATTGAGATTTCAGCCACAACTGCCAGGAACATTTGTCCAACTGCCAAGAAAAACCCACAACCTACTTCAGCTAAGATACAGGCTTCTCTGCAAACACGGGGTGTTGCTGTTTCAAGATACACAATAAGGAGATACTTGAACAAAAATGGGCTGTCCGGTCGAGTTGCGAGAAAAAAAGCCTTTACTGTGCCAACACCACAAAACGGCTAAGTTAAAATATGCCAAACAGCATCTAGACAAGCTACAAAGCTTCTAGAAAAGTTCTTTGGAGTGAGGAGACCAAAATTGAACTTTACGGACACAGCCATAAATGCTATGTTTGGAGAGGATACAACAAGGCCCATGACAAAAAGTACGCCACCCCTACACTGAAGCATGGAGGTGGATCTCTAATGTTCTAGGGGTGTGTGAGCTACACTGATCAGTCATCTTTCTGTCAGTGTATGTAAACTTATGAGCACAACTGTCTGTCTATATATACTCAGCAAAAAAAGAAACATCCTCTGACTTTCAACTGTTTTTACTTTCAGTAAACTTAATGTGTAAATATTTGTATGAACACTAAAAGAGTCAACACCATAAGACATAAACTAAAAATGTTTCACAATGTGTCCCTGAATGAAGGGAGGCTCAAAATCAAAAGTACCAGTCAGTATCTGGTGTGGCCACCAGCTGCTTGAAGTACTGCAGTGCATCTCCTCCTCATGGACTGGACCAGATTTGTCAGTTCTTGCTGTGAGATGTTACCCCACTCTTCCACCAAGGCACCTGCAAGTTCCTGGACATTTCTGGGGGGAATGGCCCTCGCCCTCACCCTGCGATCCAACAGGTCCCAGACGTGCTCAATTTGTTCGACGATAAACACGAATCCGTCCATCACCCCTGGTGAGACAAAACCGTGACTCATCAGTGAAGAGCACTTTTTGCCACTCCTGTCTGGTCCAGCGAAGGTGGGTTTGTGCCCATAGGCGGCGTTGTTGCTGGTGATGTCTGGTAAGGAGCTGCCTTACAACAGGCCTACAAGCCCTCAGTCCAGCCTCTCTCAGCCTATTGTGGACAGTCTGAGCACTGATGGAGGGATTGTGTGTTCCTGGTGTGACTCGGGCAGTTGTTGTGGCCATCCTGTACCTGTCACGCAGGTGTGATATTCGGATGTACCGATCCTGTGCAGGTGTTGTTACACGTGGTCTTCCACTGCGAGGATGATCAGCTGTCCTTCCTGTCTCCCTGTAGCGCTGTCTTAGGCATCTCACAGCGCGGACATGGCAATTGTTTGCCCTAGCCACATCAGCAGTCCTCATGCCTCATTGCAGCATGCCTAATGCATGTTCACGCAGATGAGCAGGGACCCTGGGCATCTTTCTTTGGGTGTTTTTTACAGTCGGTAGACAAGTCTCTTTAGTGTCCTGCGTTTTTAGAACTGTGACCTTAAATGCCTACTTTCTGTAAGCTGTTAAGGTCTTAACGACCATTCCACAGGTGCATGTTAATTAATTGATTATGGTTAATTGAACATGCATGGAAAACATTGTTTAAACCCTTTACAATGAAGATCTGTAAAGTTATTTGGATTTTTAAAACATTATTGTTGAAATACACATTTATATACAGTGGAACCTCAGTTCACGAACGTCACGGAAACCGTACAAATCGGTTTACGACCAAAAAGTTCGGCAAACTTTTGCATCTGTTCACGACCACACACTTGGTATACGAACAAGCCAGTTTCCCTTTTGGTTTGTGCGCGCCGATGATTTCCACACGTGTTCAGTCTCTTCTTGTGCATTCCCTGTGCAGAGAGAGAGAGAGACACACACAGACACACACACACACATGTGCGCGTGAACGAGAGACGCACACACACACAAATGCACACATACGCATGTGCGAGAGAGAGAGAGACGGCTGGACGCATAAGGCAGAGAAGGCAGTTAAAGAATGCACCAGGCTTGTTTTTAAAGAGACAGATCCGAGCATTGTTTTAACCTCGTTGTATTCAAAGAAGAATTTGTTCTATTGGATTTTAACCTCCACTTCACTTCTGTTTACAGCGATTGGTTCGTAGCGGGCATTGTTGTAATGTTGCTTTTATTGGTGGTTTATTAAATTACGGATTTTTCAAATGTTTATTCTTTTTTCCTCTGCTTAAAACTCATTTAAAAAAAACAGTTTTTAGCGAGCGGTTCATAGCGCTATAGTGCAAACTCTTGCAGTGTTAGTTTTCTCTGTTGTTCAAGGTTTTCTCAGTGTTATTCAATGTTTTTACATTTAGTTTACTATTACGCTGTGCATTCTATGGTATTAACTATATTTGTGCTTAAAAATCTTTAAAAAAATATATTTACATACAGTTCGTACAGTCTGGAATGGATTAATTGTATTTACATACAATCCTATGGGGGAAATTACTTCGTTTCATGACCAAATAGGTTTACGATCAGAGTTTTGGAACGAATTATGGTTGTGAACCGAGGTTCCACTGTGTATATGTATATATATACTGTATATTGTCACACACGTGCACATGGGAGACAGCTAAAGGGCTTGAATGAGAGTAATTCTGAACCAGGCCGGGATGTACTTTATTTCTGTGTCCAAGCCTATGGATGAAGACCCTTCTGGCTCCGGCCCCTCTGATGTCACTTCTGGGCCCAAGCCTATGGATGAAGACCCTTCCGGTTCAGACACCTTTTGAGGTCTCTTCCCATACTGGCCTTTAAAAGCCACCACCTTTTCTCTATCCCCTCAGTTCTGTTCGGGACTGTGATCTGTACACTTCAGTACATCAATTTATTCAATTTTGCCACCAGGAAACAATAACAACCTTGCTAAGGCTCTTTGTTGAGTTTATGACTATATACAGTGGACCCTTGACCTCAATTTGTTCGTGAGGGCTGGTTGTAACTCAAGTTGGTTGTAAGTTAAGACTATTTTTCCCATAAGAAATCATGGAGATACCCATAATGCGCTCCGAACCTCCCACAGCAACACTTACTTAACCTTTTCATTATAAAAAAGGGTTGTATAATGCGCATAATTTACCAAAACACCCAATAATTTTTCTGATGTACTAACCAAAAAGTTATAAAAAGTGCCTAGCCTACCAGAAACAAAAATTTCATACTGTACTCACCATTTAATTTGACATCTTTGGGCTGCAGGAAGGGAGGAGGAGGAGAATGAAATGGAAGGTGGTTATTGTTTAGAAGGAGCCTCCTTATGCAAATCTTTTCTTTGTAAAATTGTCGAGATGGTGGATTTCGACATGCTGTACATATTAGCGAGATCGGTCACGAACACCACTCTCATATTTACGCACAATTCCCTTCTTCGTTTCGATTGTGATCGCTGTTTCTCAAGTTAATAATGACAGTAGTTGAGCACTCAGTTCAAAGCTGGCCGTGTTGTGAACTACTGTAATAATACACTCCAAAGCAAGCCGGTGCTGACTCAGCCTGATGACATCATCATGTGCCGCGCCAGCCCGCTAACTAACATCTCTTAACAATCGCTTTCTTTACCTTCGTTACCTTCTCTTCCTTCCTTAGCAATTATGCATCTTGCTTGCCATGGTCTTAGTGAATTATATATATAGATAAATCACTGCACTGATCGAAATTACGTCCACAAACACATGTATCTGGGCTCCGACTGACACTTACGAACGCTCTAAGCTGTTTGTTTACAATCGCACAAGCGGATACATGTGACCGCATTCGGGTCGTAACGTAAGATGTTGGTTGTAAATCAAAACAAAAATTTTGGTCGTAAATTAAGTTGTTCGCATGTCAGGCCGGTCATATGTCAAGGGTCAACTGTATTATATATATATATATATATATATATATATATATATATATATATTATATATATACACACACACACACACAGTATATATATATATAGATATATATAGATATATATATATATATATATATATATATATATATATATGCACAAGAGGGCAATTGGATCCATTATTTTACACGCCGGCATAAACGACATAAGGCACCAAGAGTCGGAGGTTCTCAAGGCTGACTTCGCAGCACTAGTTAAAGACATGAAGGAGAGGACCCCATCCGCAAATATCTTCATCTCGGGTCCACTACCTCTCGTCAGACGATCGAATGAATACTACAGTCGTCTGCTGGGTTTAAACAACTGGCTGAGAGGCTTCTGCGAGACTCAAGACATCGGGTTTATAGACAACTGGGATCTTTTTTGGGAAAGGTCGCGCTTCTTCAAGCGGGATGGACTGCATCCGAATAGATTTGGCCCGGGTCCTCTCGAAAACATCGCTAAGGTAATTCGTCTATCTTGACTGTCTACTTCTACTTTTAACCCCTTCCGTAATGCTACTGCTTTGATAGGACATAATAGCTGAACACAGTCTTCCGTTAAAGTGTACAACATTAATAATCTAATAACAAATCTTAATGCACGTAAAAATCTAGGCAGTGCGGCATAAACACCAATAATTTAATTGCAATTACTACTTCAGATCAACAATGCATTAAAACTATAAAAACGGATTGTAGATTACATAAAAATACACACAGAGCGTTAACAAAAATAACTTAATTTTTGTTCCAATACCAATAACACGCATAAAATTCAGCTCTGCCCTTCAGAAACATTAAATATGGCACTATTAAATGTTAGAGCTTTAACTAACAAGACATTTTTATAAACGATCTTATTAGTGATAGAAACATTGATTTTATTGCACTAAATGAAACATGGCTTAACTCAAGGCGCGGCTGTTTTAATCGAATCTGCCTCCGATTACAGTTTTACTCGTGCAGACCGCCAGGGAAAAAGGGGGCGGATTGGCAAACATTTACTCGAGCGATTAAAATGTAAAGATGTTAGTTTTGGTAAATTTAAGTCCTTTGAGTATCTGCCGTTGTTATTCATGGAGATTCTCACGTTCTAGTATTATCCGTGTATAGACCTCCTAAATATAACGCTCTTTCTTGAGGAATTCTCTGACTTTATGTCAATTTTAATTACAAACTATCACACTCTTAATAGTCGGCGACTTTAACTTTCATATCGACAATCAGTGTGACCAAAAGTAAAGAATTCATGAACCTCCTGGACTCTTTTGATTTGAGACAGCTCGTTAATCAGCCTACACATAAAGCAGGTCATACGTTAGACTTAGTGATTACTAAAGGACTTAAAGTTGATATAAAGCAGGTCATTGATATTGGTCTATCAGACCATTTCCTTCTACTATTTAATATAGAAATAAAGATAGAAAACACTCATGAGAAGCATTTTGTTAAAAAACGCTTCTTTGACTCATCAGCAGCTTTAAAACTTACAAACATTCTAAGCAATCAGTCCGTTTATAATGCCAACTATAATAGCGAGGATAATGTAAATAGTAAAGTGGAAAACTTTAATTCTAAAGTAAGAACTGCTGTTGACATAGTTGCACCTGAAAAGACAGTTAAAAAATCTTCTAGTATTGTTATTCCATGGAAGACCCAAAGAGTGTCTGATTTAAAAAGAACATGTCGTAGAGCTGAGCGTAAATGGAGGAAAACTAAACTAACTATCCATTATGAGATATTGAAGGTTAAAATAACAGAATACAATAACACAGTCCGTCTTGAGAGGCTGCTATTTCTCTAATATTATAAATAACAATGCTAGTAATCCCAGAGTCTTATTTTCAACAATTGATCGTCTGTTAAACCCAGGTAACACAAAGGAATGCCCCAGAATACTTCCAGTGAAACCTGTGAGAACATTGCTGTATTTTTCAATCAAAAAATTAATGATATTAGAGATAACATAGTATATCTCCCCAACACTGCAGAACCTCCAAAGCCCCGGTACTCCATTATAAACAAATTAAATGCTTTCACCAGGATAGATTTACCTGAATTACATAGTATAATCTCTCAACTGAAACCCTCCACCTGTCCTTGACCCAATACCAACAAGGTTTTTCAAAGAAATATCAGGCGTGCTAATTGACAATATTCTGACATAGTAAATTCGTCATTAGATACGGGGTCTTCCAGACTGTCTTAAGACTGCTGTAGTTAAACCCCTGCTCAAGAAAATAATCTTGACCCCTCTGCCTTTGAAAATTTTAGACCCATTCTAACCTGCCCTTCTTAAGTAAAATTCTAGAGAAGGCAGTCATTATGCAGTTAAATGACCACCTCAATAAACATGCTATTCTTGATAAATTTCAGTCAGGCTTCAGAACAAATCACAGCACAGAAACTGCACTCGTTAAAGTAGTAAATGACTTGCGGTAAATGCAGACAGAGGCCATTTATCTGTTCTCATCCTCTTAGATCTGAGTGCTGCATTTGACACCATTGATCACAATATTCTTAGAAATCGCCTTAGTCAATGGGTGGGCCTCTCTGGCAGTGTCTTAAATTGGTTTGAATCCTACCTGGCAGGAGAAAATTCTTTGTGAGTTGTGGTAATCACATCTCAAAGACACATGATATCCATATGGTGTTCTACAAGGCTCTATCCTGGGTCCGCTGCTTTTCTCAATCTACATGCTTCCGTTAGGTCAGATTATCTCAGGTTACAACGTGAGCTACCACAGCTATGCTGATGACACACAGCTGTACTTATCAATAGCACCTGATGACTCCGACTCTTTCGATACACTAACACAATGTCTTACTGGTATTTCTGAATGGATGAATAGTAATTTTCTCAAACTAAATAAAGAGAAAACTGAAATTTTAGTAATTGGCAATAATGGATTCAATGAGGTTATCAGAAATAAACTTGATGCATTAGGATTAAAAGTTAAGACGGAAGTAAAAACTTAGGGGTAACTGTTGACTGTAATCTGAATTTTAAATGCATATTCATCAGACCACTAGGACAGCATTTTTCACTTAAGAAACATAGCAAAAGTTAGACCTCTTATATCATTGAAAGATGCTGAGAAATTAATTCACGCTTTTGTTTTCAGTAGACTAGATTACTGTAACGCACTCCTCTCAGGACTACCCAAAAAAGACATAAATCATTTGCAACGAGTGCAGAATGCAGCTGCTAGAATCCTAACTAGGAAAAGAAAATCCGAACACATTTCTCCAGTTTTGATGTCACTACACTGGTTGCCTGTGTCATTCAGGATTGACTTTAAAATACTGCTTATGGTTTATAAAGCCTTAAATAATCTCGCTCCATCTTATATATCGGAATGCCTGACACGTTATATTCCAAATCGTAACCTTAGATCTTCAAATGAGTGTCTCCTTATAATTCCAAAAGCTAAACTTAAAAGAAGTGGTGAGGCGGCCTTCTGCTGTTATGCACCTAAAATCTGGAATAGCCTGCCAATAGGAATTCGCCAGGCAAATACAGTAGAGCACTTTAAAACACTGCTGAAAACACATTACTTTAACATGGCCTTTTATAACTTCACTTTAACTTAATACTGATACTCTGTATGTTCAATTCATCATAATAACTATTCATGGTGGCTCTAAAATCCGTACTGACCCCATCTCTCTCTTCTGTTTCTTTTTCCGGTTTCTTTGTGGTGGCGGCCTGCACCACCACCACCTACTCAAAGCATCATGATGCACCAACATTGATGGACTGAAAGCCAGAAGTCTACGTGACCATCATCATCAGTCCTTCCATGAAAACCCTAAATACAAAGAGGACTGTTTGATTTATGTTAGGTAGATTGCCCAGAGGGGACTGGGGGTCTCTTGGTCTGGAACCCTACAGATTTTATTTTTTCTCCAGCTTTGGAGTTTTTTTTTTTTCTGTCCACCCTGGCCATCGGACCTTACTTATTCTATGTTAATTAATGTTGACTTATGTTTATTTTTATTGTGTCTTCTATTTTTCTATTCTTCATTTTGTAAAGCACTTTGAGCTACATTTTTTGTATGAAATGTGCTATATAAATAAATGTTGATTGATTGATTGATATATATATATATATATATATATATATATATATATATATATATATATATATATATATATACACAGTACAGGCCAAAAGTTTGGACACACCTCGTCATTCAATGTGTTTTCTTTATTTTCATGACCATTTACATTGGTAGATTCTCACTGAAGGCATCAAAACTATGAATGAACACATGTGGAGTTATGTACTTAACAAAAAGGTGAAATAACTGAAAACATGTTTTATATTCTAGTTTCTTCAAAATAGCCACCCTTTGCTCTGATTACTGCTTTGCACACCTGATAAATAAAAACTGATAAAATAAAACCATTTCAGGTGACTACCTGTTGAAGCTCATCGAGAGAATGCCAAGAGTGTGCAAAGCAGTAATCAGAGCAAAGGGTGGCTATTTTGAAGAAGCTAAAATATAAAACATGCTTTCAGTTATTTCACCTTTTTTTGTTAAGTACATAACTCCACATGTGTTTATTCATAGTTTTGATGCCTTCAGTGAGAATCTACCAATGTAAATGGTCATGAAAATAAAGAAAACACATTGAATGAGGAGGTGTGTCCAAACTTTTGTCCTGTACTGTATGTATATATATATATATATATATATATATATATATATATATATATATATATATATATATATATATATATATGCATATACTATACATTGGACAGACTTCAAAAAGAATCGCATCACATATACAGGAACACCGCAACAGCGTCAGAAGAAAGGAATCACTATCATTCATCTATATGCATAGTAAATCAACAGGACATACATTAAATTGAGACGATGTGCAAGTAAAATTTAAAGCCAATACTAAAAGTTCTAGAGAGCTGGCTGAATCCTGGTTATCAAATGAGAACGCCATCACCAGACACTTGGACATAAAATCCAGCATATGCAAACTTAAGAACTTATTCAAAATGAACAAGACTTTACACCCAATAACCACCCCCCCCACACACACACATGGAACCTAGCCACCCCCTATGCACCCCCACCACGTAAGTTATTGGTATATATTGCCTTTGATTCTTGTAAGTCTAAGCATCATCCTCTAATAAGGACCCCGGGTAGGGGCTGAAAGCTCAGGAATAAAAACTACTTTATGATACGCGATTCATTTTTATTCCTTTGTGGATCTCCAGCTGCAAATATGCAAACTGTATCATCGACCTTCTCTTCCATAAATATATATCTAGATCTAGATCTAGATCTAGATAGATAGATAGATAGATGTTGAATAGTTTACTGTCAAATAATGCAAAGAGTACATAATACATGTTTTGCCCTCATTCTGGGCTAATTAGGTGTACACACTCACTGCACCCACCCTCTCAGAGATCGAATCTCTGATGTTGCGCCATCAAGATATATATTGTGAAGGACAGCCGGGTCCCATGCCCGGCAGGGACGCCCCTGCCACTTATGTTTCGGGGGAGCCGCCATGGGTAGTCCAATACCTCCCCCAAGACGCTTGGTGGCAGCCTCCCTGGCCGACGGTGACTCCCCAACCGCCCGCAGGGCTACATGGGAGATGGAGTCCTGCACAGCTTGGTTGGGGCCCGGCGTGGCCGCTAGGGGGAGCTGCCTGCTTCCCACAGCCCGGCTGGACGAGCTTTCAGCCCCACCTGGAAGTGCAATCAGGACCAGGTGGTTAATCACCTGGAACGCTTCCGGGTGGGCTATAAAAGGGCCCAGCCACCACCACTCGGTGAGCCAGAATCGGGAGGAAGAGGACGAGGTTGCCTGGAAGGAGTGGTGGAGCAGGAAAGTGGTTTGTGTAGGTTTATTTGTGCTTGGACTGTGTTGGGCCTGTGGGACACGGGGAAGACGTGTGCCCACGGCTGAAGAAATAAAAATAAAGAATCCTTGAGTGTGAACACGTGCCTCTGCGTAGTCTGTGCCGGGTCGGGCGCTATATAGCGCGCAATTTTCATATATATATATATATATATATATATATATATATATATAGTCATAACCAAAGAGCCATAACAAGGTTGTAATTGTTTCCTGGAGGTAAAATTGAATAAATTGATGTACTGAAGTGTACAGATCAGACTGAAAGAAACCAACCTTTTCCTAAATTACAAAAGTGTTATGCACAAATATATTTCAAACACCTGTCCCCTTTAAAATTTTTACTGATTTTGAAAACCTTGTCCCCTGTAAGGTTTAATGCTGTGTGAAATCAACCATGTCCAGTTTTTAACCTAAATATTACAGGTGACATTGTATAGTGCCCACTTTGTAAATCAAACTGAAACTTTGCTTATATAAGTAAATATATTTTTATATGCTTGTCCTGGATAAAAACACAAAATAGCTGTAATTTTACACATCATACATGTTTTTGATTGTAAAGGGGCAGGAGTAGGACAGTTAAATCTATTACTTTTACTAAGCCATGCAATTATGTACTACTGAATAATCACTCTTAGCCTGGAGTACAAATATCTTCAAAAGTGCTGTTTTTGTTCACATTAACAAAAGCACTTTGACCATGGACAATGTTCAATCCAAACCTTGTTGAACTACAGACAATAAACCACATTACTTGTAAAGATTTTTTAATAATTTCCTTTTTTACATTATTTGGGTTTTCATTATTTTGGGATTTAACATTGTGAATCATTTTAAAAAAACTCCTAAAACCCACTTTTTAAATTTCTCAAAACTACAGTTTAGTTCTACCCTTAATAAACTACAGTAGATATGCATAGAATCATCATACTCTTCAAAAATCTGCAATCTTTAGTAATTTTTACTATTTTAAGTTTTCTTTTTTGGTTCCTGCAAGTTCTAAAATGAAGCCTTAAAAAAGTAAACTATAAAGAACGACTTAAGAACATTTACTTTAGGAAGGGTGCCCTGTGGGTTTTATTCTCCAGATCAAATTGAGTTTTTTTTTTTCTTTTTTTTTGTCCATCCTGACCAACTGACCTTATCATGGGCCCATCAGAGACCCTCCCCCAAAAAAAAACTAGGCACTCTTAATTCACTTAATTATATACAGCATATGCCTTATGTAAGTGTGCATTACTTATTTTTTGTATACTATTTATGCATTATATTTCTTATCTCATTTTAATTGGTTTTCTTTGCATGTAATTACTTCTTTGACATCTTCTGAAGCACTTTGCGCTACATAATTTGTACGAAAATGTGCTATACAAATAAATATTGTTGTTGTTCATATAATTTTTCCTAAAACATCGAGCAGCCTTGTAATGCACCCTTAGGTGTTTCTTTTTAAAAACAAAAAAAAAACATCACATATGGCTATTTGCTAACCTGCTTCATGCAAAAAATGTCTGAAAATGTATAGCAATCTGAAATGTTCTGTATTTAAAATTCAAAAACACTTTACCATAATAAAATATATATTTTTTTATCTTTAGATATTCAACATGCGAGTTTGCCTGGCGCCTTAAATAGACCTCCTATGTTGTGGATTTTCATTGCAGCTAATCCTTTAATTAGCAAAATGATTTTTCTTTCTTTAAATAAACTTTGGTGTTTAATTAGACACTTTGGTTGTAATTTCAATGACATAAAGCTCTGCTTATTTATTATACAATTTTATTGGTATATACAGTATAGGCAGCATTTCAAGTTTCTCTAGTGCTTTATTTATGATAAAGTATTTATATCACAAAACTGTATTAAATACCACAATTGAAGCAAATGCAACTTTGTTATTAAATAAATGGCAATCATTTTAACAACAGTTTAACACAAAAAGAAACTGTGAGCTAATATGTTTTCCTGTGCTCCATATGAAGAACAAGTACAGCAATGAGTCAGTCTAATTCAAGAAGTTAAAAAAAAAACAAAAAAAAAAACTTGTCAGCAAACTAACTTCCATCTGTTTAATTCAAGCATTTTTGCAATGTCGCATTTTATTACAGTTTTTTATTGTGCAAGTAAAAGCTCAGTAAACGTTAGTTATATATAGTATTGTATGATGTTTATGTTGAAAATTCAGAAAGGCATGAACAGAGATATACTGTAGTGGACAGTACAACATGCACAGTTGTGACCTGTGCCTTTTCACAGAACTAAGGTTGTAATCCAGATGGTTGACAGAGTCTTTTACCAGCATTACTCCATTCTTAATTTTCAACTGCTCAGGTTTTATTAATTTGATGGAAATGTCAAGTAATTTGGTGGTAGTGGGGCATAGTTGTCTGGGCACATCATAATACATTCAAGTATGCTTTAGGATTTAAAAGCTTTACTTCCATTAATTTTTTCCCAGTAGTTGTGATTATTCAGCAGTCCCACAAAGTGGAATGTGGAAATGTCATGTGTGATAAGACAGCTCCCGGGCACAGACAGACTGTGAGCCGAATGTCCAAAAACACACAATATTTATTACAGTTTCCTTTAGCAGCTCCCGATGCAATGCTTTACTAAGCCCACACTCAGTCCCTTCTTTCCTTCAATCTTCTTATTCCTGTCACCTTTCCTCCTCTCCTACCAAGCTTTGTCTTCCTCCTCCCGACTCTGGCTTTCGAGTACAGAAAGGCGGCCTCTTTTATAAGCACCCGAATGTGTTCCAGGTGCTCCTTGACGATCTTCCGGCGGCATTTCCTGGTGTGGCCGAAGTGCTGCATGAGCACTTCGGGTGTCCCTGGAATTCCTTCCGTCAGCACTTCCAAGTGTGGTGGAAGTGCTGACGTCCAGGGCTCCACAATCCTGCGGGGGGGCCCCCTCTGTGGAGACCACGAGCCACAATAGGGTTGAGCTTCTATGCTCTGTTCCAGTGGCCCCCATACAAACCAGGGCAGCTGCCCTCTTGTATCCCAGGGGAGGTATAGTCCCTCTCCGGGTCCTTCCAGGCATTCCGGCTGGGTATAGCCCCCAGCTGTCCGGTATACATGCATAATACAATCTTGAAAAACACACAATTACCCCCACAGACCTAAATTAGATGAGGATAGCTGACTGCCACTATACAAAATTGTACACACTAGTTCACAGGAAGCAAGAATAAATGCAAGGCTCAACTTTTTAGCACCTACTCCTTGGATCCTTCTCTCCTCTGACTTTTTTCTCTCCAAACAGCTTCTCTTGTCCTACTCAAACATAGCTTGACAAGCCATCTTCAATGCTAAAGCTGATATATTCATGCCCACCTATTTGAATTATCTATCGACTTTTCACAAATACACTAATTTAGTGCATTGCTTGTTTCATTGAAATGGATCTTTTTTCATCTGCAATGCAATGAAAAGTTTAGTCCTACATGTAAAAGTCATAGAGACCAAATAATAACACTTAAAAACAATGTGGTATCCACAAACCCATAAAAGTGAAAGTACTGCATATGATGGTCCAACTACATATCTGCCAGAGTGCAAAATCAGACCAAGGGATGATAGACAGTAGCCATAATATTAGGAATTGCAACTAAAGATTTAATGCCATTTCAAATTGATGTAAAACTAGCAATCTGCTCCACTGACCACCTCTTATGGGGAAAAAATAAAGACTATGAATTTTCAAACTATTAAGTATGGAGCTGTTTCTCTCCTTTTATTTCTTTTTAAAGTTGTTTCAAAACAAATTTAGTCCTATCCATCACCAGCATCAAGATGTTCCTGCCTCCACTGAAGTCTTTCACCTAACTCAGCATTCGCCTTCCTCTCACTCCAAGATACTCAATGAAAAAACTGGGATCGTCATCATTCTCATCTATGTCCTTTCCAGCTTTGCTTCATGTTCTGTCTTCATCATCCACATCTGACTCACATAGAGCATACTACTTCTCTCACAGTTTTTATGCACTATACCCTTAAATTCTAGACAGATTCCTTTAAAGAAGTCTGAATGGGGGACAGCTTCCTGACTTTCTCAAGTGTACTTCTTACCTTTGCTATCACTGCTGTGCAGAGGTGGGTAGTAACGAGTTACATTTAGTCAGTTACATTTGCTTGAGTAACTTTTTAAAAAAATTGTACTTCTATGAGTAGTTTTACTGCACCATACTTTTTATTTGTGAAGAAGAAACGCTACTCTTACTGCGCTACATTGGGCAACACTCGACTCGTTACTTTTTTCCATGTACAAATTACACTATATTTTTGCCAGAGAGAAGCCGCCAGTGGATCTACTGCATGACTGTTTCACAATCTGACGTAGCAATAATAATCACAAGACTCCGTTTCACCAATCAGATGTAGCAACAATAATCACAAGACTCTGTTTCACCAATCAGACATAGCAACAATAATCACATGGCTCCGTTTCACAAATCAGATGTAGCCATGCAGTCACATGACCACACACAAACTATGGCGGTATAGACACTGCCTGACTGCTGTGTCTGTGTATAGGAGAGTGGCAGATCCTGCTACAATAAATAACCGTGCTGTTCCTGTTTCAAGCTGAATAAAGATGGTGTCGATAAAGTACTGAGGCTCAGCTTCGTGTTTTGGGGTGCAAGACGGGGGCTTACACGTCACAGCACACACACATGGTCACAATGCTGTAGTAAACAATATACGCTTGTACGGATGTTGACTATATGAGTGAGGCACGCTGACTGACGATTCCCCACATTCCCGCAGCAAGCGAGAGAAGAACCATCAGCTCAGTTGTGATCACGTGACACTCGGCAGACAAAGCATATATATGGACTACTCATATTGCAAGACCTCGCTCGTTTATCAAGTCAAAATTTATAAAAAAATTTAGCTTGTCTTGCAAAACACTCACAAACCAAGTTACTCGCAATCCAAGGTTCCAATGTACATGAAAAATGAGAGCCAACTTCTGCTGAAGCTTAACCATCACTTCACTGAGTGAAGAACAAGCACGTTTTAACCAAACATGTACATACACAGAGAATCAAGGTAAAGTGAGACTTCTTGTACGTGCACAAGCTGCCTTGTTCTAATTTTATTTTCTATCAGCTGTGCTATTTGGAGAGCAAGTGCATATGCAGTATTATACTGTCAGTGTACAGCATATCTTGTCACTGTAAGTAGTTTGCACTGTTCAATCATATATGTTAACTACTGTAGGAATTGGCTTCAAACGCTTTGTTGTGAAAAACTGAGATTTGGAACTTTGTGTTATTTGTGCATCTTTATTTTTTAAAGATGTTATTTATGTTTACTCATTTTTTATTTTATTTGGAAATAGCAGAATTTTCACATTATTTTACAATTTTGTCTATCTTATTACAACATTTCTAAAATATAAATCATTTATTACGATCAAACAGTTACTCAGTAGTCTTTTCACCAAATACTTTTTTACTCTTACTTGAGTAATTTTATGGATAGCCTTCACCACCTCTCTCTTCACCTTGCGCCTTATCTCCTTGTACTGTTGTCTACTTTTTGCATCTCTCGGACTATCCAATTTCTTTTTTGCCATCCTCTTCCTCTGTATACTCTCCTGTATTTCCTCATTCCACCACCAGGTTTCCTTTTCCTCCGTCCTCTTTCCAGATGTCACGCCAAGCACCTTTCTTGCTGTCACCCTTACTACATCTGCTGTAATTTCCCAGCTGTCTAGTAACTCTTCAATGCCCCCCAGTGCCTGTCTCACCTCCTCCCTAAACTCAACCTTGCAGTCTTCCTTTTTCAACTTCCACCATTTGATCCTTGGCTCTGCCCACACTCTCTTCCTCTTCTTGATCTCTAATGTCATCGTACAGACCACCATCCTATGCTGCTTAACTACACTTTCCCCTGCCACCACTTTGCAGTCTTCGGTCTCCTTCAGATCAACTCTTCTGCATAGGATTTAATCTACCTGTGTGCATCTTCCTCCACTCTTGTACGTAACCCTATGTTTCTCCCTCTTCTTAAAATACGTATTCACTACAGCCATGTCCATCCTTTTGGCAAAATCCACCATCCTCTGACCTGCTTCATTCCTCTCCTTGACACCATATGTACCCATCACCTCCTCGTCTCCACTGCTCCCTTCACCAACATGCCCATTGAAATCTGCTCCAATCACCACTTTCTGTCCCTTGGGTACACTTTTCATCACTTCATCCAACTCACCCCAAAAATCTTCTCTCTCACCCACTGCACATCCAACTTGCGGTGCATATGCACTAACAACATTCATCATCACATCTCCAATTTCCAGCTTCATAATCATTACTCTGCCTGACATTCATTTCATCTCCAAAACACTCTTGACATACTGCTCCTTCAGAATAACTCCTACCCCATTTCTCCTCCCATCCACACCATGATAGAACAATTTGAACCCACCTCCAATCCACCGTGCCTTACTCCCCTTCCATTTAGTCTCTTGCACGCACAATATATCAGCCTTCCTTCTCTCCATCATATCTGCTAACTCTCTCCCCTTACCAGTCATAATGCCAACATTCAAAGTTCCTACCCTTAGTTCCACTCTCTTTACTTTCCTCCTCTCCTCCTGCCTCCGGACACGTCTCCCTCCTCATCTTTTCCTTCTTCATGTATACTAAACACAATTTTTAATACAGACCGGTACGCACCAACTACCATTGAAAATGACATTACTTTAATTTTTCTACTTTGCTTAGGAGTTTTTGTGTCTTTTCATCTTCTCACAAATCATCATTAGTAATCTGGCTCTGCACTCCAGGGGCCTCATGTATAAATATTTCATACGCTCACTTCAAGATGTATAAAAACTAAACTTGGAGTAATGGTGTAACGCTATGCATATTTTCACGGCTGCCTCAGAACATGCATGTTTCTGCTCAGTTCTTTAAACTGCAGTATAGCAGTGCTACTGTTTCTGTGTGGTTTCCCTTTCTTTTTAGATTTAAATCCATCACAATAGAGATCATACTGATTTCTTGTCCCATGATAATGGCTGGCTTCTAAATCAATTTAGATTTACAAGAGCTGTCCTTTTGGAGCTGGTGCTGAACTGGGGCTAGCTTTACAAAGACAGACTTTGAGGAATTGTGCTCTATCTGTTCCTTTGCAAGTTCTATCTGAAATGGCAGACCGATCGGGTATTTCTCCTTCATCACTGAGTCATGCCATGCCAGTTGTATGAGATGTTATTATCCGTTTGTCATCCAGATATATAAGATTTCCTTACACTGTGGTTGAACAGGCAACAGGCAAACAATTGGCAGCAATGTCTCTTTTTCCAAATATAATCGGAGCAGTCGGCTGCTTGCACATTGTTATAAAGGTGGCTTCAGAGAATAAATTTGCTTATGTAAATGAAAAGTATTTCCACTCTATTAATGTGCAAATTATCTGTGATGCGAAAATGCGACTCATTAATATTGCAGTGAGATGGCCTGGCTCAACTCATGATTCATTCATTCTAAGAAATATTATTGTTGGGAATAAACTTACAAATGGTGCTGTGTGCGATGGCTGGCTTCTTGGTAAGACATTTAATACTACCTCTTTGGTCAAAATTTAAGTAGGCCTAATCTCCATGATGTAGCCATATATAAGGATTACTTAGGTGATTTACGGTATCTGCTGAAGACGTGGCTTCTCACCCTGCTCATCAACCCAATGACTGAACCAGATTGACGTGAAAATGAAAATAGTGGTAGAAAATATTATAGGGCAGATTAAGGGCTGCTGGCAATGCCTAGATAAGACTGGTAGAGGCCTAGGTTTCCGAGGCAGGGGTGTGTGTGCAGCCAGTACAGTAGTGCCATCACAGCCTGGAGTTGTGTGGCTGTCATGGAGGGGGGGTCTATTTTTGCAATATTACCTGAAATTAAACAGTAACACTGCACCTGTTGTCTGCTTGTGTGTCTTACTAAACACGAAAATTATTTACAGAAGTACAGATAATGGCAAGCTCGGCACGATGGCACAGTGGTAGTGCTGATGCCTCACAGTAAAGAGACCTGGGTTCGCTTCCCGAGTCCTCCCTGCGTGGAGTTTGCATGGTCTCCCTGTGTATGCGTGGGTTTCCTCCGGGTGCTCTGGTTTCTTCCCACAGTCCAAAGACATAAAAGTTAGGTGCATTGGCGATTTTAAATTTGTCCCTAGTGTTTGCTTGGTGTGTGTGTGTGTGTGTGTGTGTGTGTGTGCACTGCAGTGGGCTGGTGCCCTGCCCATAATTTGTTCCTGCCTTTCGCCCTGTGTTGGCTGGGATTGGTTCCAGCAGACCCCAGTGACCTTGTGTTAGGATATAGCGGGTTGAATAATAAATGACTGACTGAGATAATGACAAGCAAAAAAAAAAAATTTTAACTCCCTCTCAACCGCTGGTAAAATGCTGGTTATAAATGTTTCATCAATAACGCAGCAACGAGCTGCTCAAACAGTGTGAGCCATTTCCTCCATTACCTCCTCGAGTAATGTAAAGACTCGGACAAAATTCTGGGAGGATGTGGGGTAGAGCTATAGACTCATGCATGTGTATTAAAGTTAAAGTTGACTGAGGTTTATACAGGGAAAGTGTGTAAAACTTTGCTTACACACAGTTTCATGCATCTGCATTTTTGTGTGTATCCGCACATTTCTAGCATTGCCCATATGCCATGTTTTAGTGTGAATTCTACGCAAGGTGTTATACATGAAGACACAGATGAGTAGATCTGGCAGAAAAACTATTTCTTTTATAAGCAGTGTCCCAGATCCTTTGTTTATGTCTTTTCATAGACCTTTCTGCAGCTACACTGTTCAGATACAGGTAACAAGAAATATTCTCACAACTATTTCAGACCTTGTCCGCTAATTATGATATATGAATAACTTAACTCTGTTAAGCTAATCAATTATCTTCTTTAACCTCATTCCATATAACTATTTACACACAATGTAAATTAACTCCATATTTGCAGTTTTCTTTTTAGTGGAAATTTCCAGCAATCTTACATAAATGCTTTAACACTAGAATTACCAAAGCCTACAAAAAAATAGTAAACCAGGCCCACCTTAAATCCCCTCACACCTCTCCGTCACCGTCTTTTGTGTTGTAAATGTGTCGATAAGCACAAGCAGCAAGCAGTCTACTGTCCCATCCCTCCACTCACCGCCGCAACTCAATTTGCAAAGAAGAATCTCAGTGCTCAGTTTTTATCTTGGAGTGAAGTACTTGGAGCTTTATAGCGTAAATAATATATTGTCATTGGGAATACATACATTTTATGTGTGTTCCATGTCTACAAAAATCTATGTAAACACACTGTTAAGTACAGTGATGGCAAAAGTGCAACGTGCATTCTTTCTCTGATGTATAACACTCATCTTTAACTGAGTTCACCTTTGTGATAGCACATCTTTATGTGAAAACAACAATGTCTGGGAGACTGGGAGAATAAAACTGAATAAAAACAAAACAAAACAAAACAAAAAAAAAAACGCTAACCCTTACAAGTAGCATAAATTTACACTGGCAGTTACAGACTCAAACCAAATGTATGTCCACTTGAATTTACAGTTTTAAGTAAAATAAAATAAACACAGCCTTACATTTTCCAGCATTAATAAATTGGACTATTAGTAGTAGTACAGTTTTTACTTAACTGGAAAAAAACAAGGATAGCAAATACTGCACATTTAGGATGTCGGTGTTATTTATGCTTTAAATGGTTATCTGGAGATATGTGTTTTTCTCTTTTATACTATATTTAATTTATATCTGTATGTACAGTGCATCCGGAAAGTATTCACAGCACATCACTTTTTCCACATTTTGTTATGTTACAGCCTTATTCCAAAATGGATTAAATTTATTTTTTTCCTCAGAATTCTACACACAACACCCCAAAATGACAACGTGAAAAAAGTTTACTTGAGGTTTTTGCATATTTATTAAAAATAAAAAAGTTTCCATGTTTTAGCATAAGACTTGTAGCAATAATAATTCCATCTGACCTTCAGACTTATTTTCTAAGAACCAAGCCATCTAAATGTAGCAGAAAAGCCAATTAAGCAACAGACAAGAAAATTGCCCATGCTTCTATTGGTACCAGAGACTTTTGTTCCAATTGTAATTATTATATATTCATTGTCTATATGACTGCTTGTATTTTAAAAGCTAAATCAGAACTAAGCTAAGTCCTATTTTTTCTGATGTCAATGATGACAATGATGACAAGTGTATTGTCCCCTGCCTCCTATTTTGAGGTGTTCATGGCTGTTTTTTGGTATACTATTAGCATCAAGATAAACAAGCCTATTTCTTCAAGGAGCACGTGTCCCCTACAAATTAAAGGTAATAACCTAAATAGAGCACTTAAAATAGCAAATGCAGAAGAATATATTTTCCCATGGCGAAATCCAAAGGCATATTTTACATCGGGGTGGGCGGTGTTGGTCCTGGAGGCTGCATTGGCTGTAGGTTTGTGTTCCAACCCAGTTACTTAATGAGAAGTTAATTAATACTGATGAAGCACTTATTGCTCAAGCAACATTTTGATGCTTCATTTTAGTGGTCTTGCTTATTAAGGTTCACCACCCTTAATTGATTTTTGAGTCTTAAACAGCTGCATTCAGTGTTTTAATGGCTCCTTATTAGGAATAAGATGCAAATGACAGAGAAGTCAGCAGTTCTCCAAATAACTTATTCCCATTTACACCTGTGTGGATTAATCACGCACTATTTGGTTTAGTAAAACACTTAAAAAAAAAGTGACAGGCTGAAATATCCGTTTTAGGATAAGTCAAAAAAGAAACTGACAGAATAAACCTTTTGTGCATTAGAAACATGGACTATGACCACAGAAATAAAACCTACACTAAGTTTAAACACAGCAGACAATGTGTAATGGAACAAATTAATTAATTAAATTATAAAATCAACTAACAAAAGAGACTAATTGCATAGTTAGAACAAAAACCCTAGTTAGCATTAAGAACCAATGGTCTGGTTTCACCTAGTGAAGCCTTGAAATTAGAACAAACATCATGTGGATGATTCTTATCACTGTAATTTTTCTTTTATTTATTTTATTGATATTATTTGAATAAAACAGCATTCGATACAATCATGTCAAACTTTAACAACCCATAATTCAACCCATGCTTGAGAGAAAGAGAGACTACAAAATAAATAAAAAACAAGAGAGAATGTCCTTTTCCCCGATATAAATGCTTATTCTAAGATTTGAATAATTATATCTTGCCATATTTTTAAAAGGTTTTGAACAGATTCTCTAAGAATTTAATTTTTTCCTATTTCAAATAGTATAGAATATCATTTACCCACTAACTTATCATAGGTGGTCTGGGATTCTTCCAATTGAGCAAGATAAGTCTACATGCTAGTAGTGTGGTATAACCAATTACAATCAATTTGTCCTTCTCCACTTTAAGTCTATCCTGGAGTACTCCAACCACAGCTGTATGGGTTAGGAGTGATTGTGACACCAAAGCTGTCTGATAGGCATACAGAATTCTAATACTTTTGTCCAGAATGATGTTAATTTGGTGCACCCCCAAAAGATGTGTCCCAGTGAGGCTGGAGCTAGATTGAAACATTCATAGGTTGAATATTTCCCTGGATTCATTTTGGACAATTTTAACACTAGAATCCCAGAAGCCTACGAAAAAAACTCATAATCCTGGGCCACCTTAAATTCCCTCAGACCACCTCATCAGCGCCTTTTGTTTTGCAAATGTGTTGATCAGCACCAGCAGCCTGCTATCCCATCACCCCACCAACGCAGCTTTAGCTGTAAACAAAGTTTTTCAAGCTCAAGTCTATTTATCTGGGTGTGAGGTGCCTTGAATTGTATAGGGCAAATATATTGTTATTTAGAACACATACATTTCATGTGTGTGCTCCATGTCTACAACAATCTGTGTAAATGTTGGATGATAGGAAATGTGAGGCAAGAAATGTTGAACACATAAGTAAAACAGAAATTTTTTCCATGTTCCACTAGTAATTGGCAAAATGCTGATGTGAAGTGTATAATGTGTGAAGACTGAAGTCCAAATATCAAATAAACACTTTCACAATAGACACAAATATTACAAAACAAGTGCACTTTGTTTCTAGAATTTAACCAAAACCAGGGGTCCTCAATCCCAGTCCTGGAGAGCCGCAGTGGCTGCAGGTTTTTGTTCTGACCTGGTTGCTTAATTAGAAAGCAATTCTTGCCAATAAAGCACTAACAAGCTATGAAATTAAATTAACTCTGCTATGTCAGGTCATTCTCATATCCTAGATTTTCTTTCCCTTTCTATCATGCAAATGATTTGAAGGCTAAAATGGACGAGTAATTCTCAGTCCTTCACTTTTTTCTCTTCATTTTTCTTCCAAGTATTTAATTAAACCCAATAGTGCAGATAAATACACACAGGTGTAAATGTAAATAAGCTAAATGGAGAAATGCTGCTCTCTCTTGTCATTTGCATGTTATTGATAATAAGGAGCAATTAAAATAGCTGTTTAAGACAAAATTAAGCAATAAGGGCTCAAAACAAGTGTTACTTTAGCAATAAGTGCTTTCTATTAAGCAACTGGGTTGGAGCAAAAACCTGCAGCCACTGCGGCTCTCCAGGACCGTGATTGAGGACCCCTGGGATAGGGTACGACACACACAGACACTTATGCTTCTGCTAGGCTGGTGTAGAAGTAAGAACTGCTGTTTCCAACTTGAGAGTTTGCGGGTTCAGTCCCGGGGCCTTCACACATTAACTGTTTTGAGCAGTGAGCAGCTATTATTATTACTATTATAGAACAAAACACATATAATTAATGTATTTGAGTCTGTAACAGCCGGTGTAAATTTATTATACTTGTGTAAGCTAGCACTTTGTTTTATTATTCACTCAGTCATGTTCACGCTCCTCTAGATATGACACTGTTAGTTTTCAAATAAAGATGTGCTATAACAGAGGTGAATTCATATGAGGATGAGGGTTCTACATCGCAGGAAGTGAACAAAAGCCCTCACCGCAAGAAACGTCCACTCATACATAAGAACAACGTAGCTGAACCAGGTGTAAAGGTGAAAGATGGCATCATTTGGATGCAGCAAGAGGTTGGGCATCATCTTGCCAGTGAATCTGTCACATGCCAGAACACTTTCTACTTAGCAGGAAACAAGAGGCTTTATCTGATTTCAGCTTTGCATGAGCACTGTTTAATGCTGCAGAATGAGGCTCATTTAGCAGCTGTTGAAGGGGAGAAATCTGGGATAATACGAATGCAGTTACTTTCAAATATAATCTCCTCTTTCTGAGAATCAACATCAAATTTTCTTTAATCTGTAGTTTGTTGAAATGGACAATCAGGTTTCTTGGTTTCAAAGTATTCAATCCACGTATGCAGTAAACTGCTGAGATCTTAGTGTCCGATTTAAAGTCCTCCCCAATTATTTTAGAGAATAGTTCAGCTATGAGAGCTAAAGAGAGTGGAACTGAGGGTAGGAACTTTGAATGTAAGGATGCTAAGGATACAGCGGCCAGGGAAGAGGAAAAGAGGAAGGCCTAAACAAAGGTTTATGGATGTGGTGAGAGAGAACATGCAGGTGATGGGTGTAACAGAACAAGATGCAGAAAACATAAAGATATGGAAGAAAATGATCCACTGTGGCAACCCCTAACGGGAGCAGCCAAAAGAAGAAGAAGAAGAGTTTCAGCAAATTTATTATTAACCTCCTGGTCTTATATCCTAAAGCAGCATGGCATTTCTCTTGTGTATATCTTTCTTTATGTCGCTCTTTATATCATTAATGTCACTCTTTATATCATTAATATTCCCCAGAGTATGGTAATCATTACCTTCGGCTTTAACAGTTCATTTCCATTTTCTCTATGCTCCAAGGGCAGAGTTGCGAGTCTGGTTGGAGTTGTTGCTGTTGACTCACTTGGGGTGTTGGTAGTAGTTGACAGAGAGGATAGATGCTCAATTCTGATAATTAGCCTGAGATTGGCAAATTCTTTGGGTCCGTCTCACTCGCAGTTTTGCTCCCACCTTTGCTCTCAACTGGAGCTGATGCTGTAGTGTGAGGTCCTGGCAGATCAGTTTCTTTGCCGGTCCCTTCCAAATCAGTCTTTGGCAGGCTGTATCGTGAAATTAAAATTAAGCCCGGTTTAGACTTTGATGAAGCATTATCTGCCTTTTCCGTCTCTTTCTGAACTCCTGGCCTGCTGCTCATGCTTGTATATACTTGTCTTTAAATCCTCTCAAGTTGATTAAATACAAGATACCTCAGAATGATAGTAAAAAAATAAAATAAAATAACACCGCTACCAGCAGAGTACTATCCTAAATGTGCATCCCTAACAATGGACGAAAACAACTCCCTGTAATTTTTCTTTAAGCTTTTGATATTACAAAAAAAGGTTACAAAAATTACCAAAAAACGTAATTCATGAGAATTTCTTGCAGACACCAAATTTACAGTAGTAGAATATTCAAACACACAAACCTTTTGGGAGTAAATATCAGCAAGAACATGACACAACAGGCAATGTCCATCCATCCATCCATTATCCAACCCGCTATATCCTAACTACAGGGTCACGAGGGTCTGCTGGAGCCAATCCCAGCCAACACAGGGCACAGGGCAGGAAACAAACCCCAGGCAGGGCGCCAGCAATACTTATTAGCAGTGGCTTCTCCATTATCTCAGAAATAAATTGTTTATCCAAAAACAACTTAATTGTTTATCGTTGAACAACTTACAGCACTCAGTGACGTCTGCAGCTTTTGAGTGGCATTGTTATTGAACACTTTATAGTATGTTGTATTTGATATACCTGCAATGCATATATTATATACCGGGCTGTCACTCTGATTGCTAATTATACCATACTAGCCAACCCGCGGTGTACCATACGCCGCATAATCAGGCCGGTTTTTTAATAATTTTTAAGCACTGGGAGAAAATTAACATTTGAAAAATCGGTAATGTAATAAATCAGCAAGAAAAGCAACACTGTAACAATGCACAGAACGAACCAACACACAATCATCTGTGACTGAAAACTGGCGGACCACAATCGGAAGAATGATCAATTGTTCAGGGCGGAGGTCATGGTGATGTGCTTTCGCAGTGACAGCATCCATAAGTCCCCTGTATTGCTCTACACGCAAATCTTGTTGATGTGAGCGAAGGTAATGTAGACGCGCGCCTTCTGTTCTGACATATGCGTCAACGATGTATTGCTGGAACAGTTTGCCACTGGAATGCAAGATACTAAATGAAGATCTCATGGCAAGCCTGAAAGCATAAAATTGGAGCTGTGTGACTCGCGTTCTTTTAAGCCGCTTTTCCTCAACATGGGTTAATTGTATGTGCCAGCCTGGATCTCCGTAAGGGAATAGCAGTGGATAAACTATGGGGTCACAGTTCATATTGAGAACAGAGATACGCTTGCAAGCATCTCCCCATGGATATATGAAAATGTCGTGTTGTGCAGGACGTTCCCCATCTTCACCTACAAACATAGCTGCAACATCAGTTTGACGGGACGGGGCGTTATACCTTCTCATATCCAGACATGGATTTTCCATGAACACCATTTGTACAGCAGTAACAGGGTTACCGTGACTGATAATGTCATGCATTTGCATGCAAGACTTTGCGAAGGGATTAAACTGTCATATCATGTTGTCTAGTTGAAGCAACAAAATATCACTGCAAGCGCAATTACATTGATTTTGCAAACGGTGACTGGTAGCCTCAGCAGAATTGAAGATATATAGCTGACTGTATTGTGGTGACGTGTCAGGATTGTTATATAAAGGAGAGATCTGGTGATAAATTTGACCGTGGATTCTGAAAGCATATGGTCCTTGTCCAGATGGTTGAGCGATGTGTGCGCCCATTGACGCGAAAGCTAAAGCAGAGTTGTATTCCCTGATATGATCACAGTAATTTCGGGACAGCGGGTTTTTGCCAGTTAAGAGGTCTTTTAAAAAAAGAGGGGTTTTGGATAGCGGTAGCAAAGACACCTTGCCGGCATGACAACACTTAGTGTAATGTCCGGATTTGTTGACCTCTGCTGGCCAATGAAGAGCATTGCAAGAAGCACATAGTGCGGTAGGAAGGCCAATGTTATGTTCTTGGACGTGAAAGGCGGTATCTTCTTGAAAAGCTGCAGAAAAGTGAATGTGATGTTTGTGCATGAACGATTTAGTGCTGTGTTGACACTGAAGGGAATTGGAATGAGTTGTGTCGATGCATTGCTGGCAATGTTCACATTGCATAATTCATTCAGTGGAGTGTGTTTTTAAATGCATGTTGAGAAATCTCTGCACTCTGAATGCACGATTTGTTCAAAAACGTTCCAAGATCTGTTTGGAATGCATTTGCTCAGTGGAGTGTGTGTTTAAATGTGCTTTGAGATATTTCTGGTGTGTGAAGGTTTTGGAGCAGTGTTGACACTGAAAAGAATTCATCAGGGAATGTGTTTTAAGATGGTTAGTAAGGTACCTGCGTGCGTGAAAGTGTTTGTCGCAAATTTTGCATACAAATCTTTGTGTTGAATGGATCTGCATATGGTTGTGGAGATCCATCTCACCCGTGAAGTCCTCGGTACAAAATGTGCAATTGAAGGTGAGAGTGGAATGAGTTCGTAAGTGTTTATTGAGAGCGCGAGTTGTCTCGAAGCATTGTTGGCAATGTTCACATTGCATCATTCGGTTAGTGTTGTGTTTTTTCAAATGTGCGTTCAGATATCTGTGCACTCTGTAGCTTTTGGAACAAAAGGTGCATTGAAAGTCCTGTGTGGAATGCGTGTGTTCAGGGGAGGGTGTCCTTAAATGATTTTCAGGAAGACGAGAGTGGGCAGGTGACGTCACATTAGTGTGGCCAGCAAGTGGGTGTGCACGCTGTGTGCACATACCGACAGAGTCAAAAGATGTCACCAGAAGGTAATCACATGGGTATTTGAGAGGCATGAGAACCTTGTAATGCCCATGATCCAAAGGACCGCTAAAGAGCAGGGATATGAAGAGACGCTGGGCCGGATTGTAAACTCGAGGAGAGGCATGAGGACGTTCTTGGAAGTAAATGCTGATAGTAGCTGGAAGGATTTGGGACATTGCCACAATTTCTGCCTCGCCACCATAGACTCCGGACGTATTCATGTAATCAGCGTATTATTGAGCAGACTGTGTAACAATGCCTCTGTGACTAAGAACAATGGACACCACGTCACCGAAGTTATCCCAATGTTGGCAAACAAAGCTAACAGCCATGTTACGAAGTTTGAGAGCAACAGTTTCGTCAATGACATTTCTCCAAAAAAACCTGACTGACAGAAACAAACAGTTACCTGAAGCAGGAAATTTCTATAACATTGAAAGAAGTGTTGTTTCCATGAAATACATTTGAAGCGGTAGCCATGGAGGGCAAAAGAATAGTCAACGTGGCTCACAGCAGGGTTTGGACCGCAGCACAGACCAAATGGAGTGAGTATGTGTTTGATTAGCTGTTTGATTTGGCGGGCAGTAGTCTGAGGTGCGTTCCTGAGCACATGGGAGGAGGGGTAGAGTTTCTGGGCGGGGCTTCGTTGTTCCTTTCGCATGGTTTTTCATGGTGGACGCGGTTGGGTGTCAAAACCGAAAAGAATAATGAAAAGTCAACGTGGCTTAGATGTGAATGTGGACTCCTAGCACAGATGAAAGGGGCTAACTGGGTGGTCGGTGAGTTTTTGCATCCGGGCACATGGGCAGGCACTGTGAATGCCTAGAGAGCGAGAGTAGACGCAGACCGGTGAAAAAGGAGTGTTATTGGGCAGGAGCATCTAAGAAGACACATGTTTGTTGCGGATGCGAATTGCTGTATGTAGCGTGTAAAACAGTTTGCTATTGCCATGGGATACCCCTCGCAAACTGTTTTACACGCTGCATATGGCGATTTACCTCTGCGAGAAACATGCCTCTATGAACAGTCAACGTGCAGGTGCATGTGGCCTCTACAACAGACGAATATGTGCATGTGGCCTCTAGGACAGACGAATATAAATGACGCTGTTTCTTCTGTGTCGTCGCGTCCGAGTTGGTGGGCGTGGCTCTGCGAGTTGTCGTATCCAATGGTCTTGGAGTTGGTGGGCGTGGCTCCATCCTGCGTGTGCCATAGGTGTCTTACTTGTCGGCGGCTCAGTGAATCCACGCCCCTTCCGGCGTGCTTTCCATGGTTGTCTTGCCTTAGAGAATTATATATATAGATTTTTTTTATATGGATAATCCAAATAGACTTCAGTTACAAAGAAGATAAGCATGAAACAACAACTTCCAGTTTAATATGAAATTACATCTGGCAACCCCAACTGCAAAAGGGACAAACACACACAAACCAGCAAAAAAATTATACTGGGCCAATTGCTGTAAGAATTATCTAACATCCAAACATGCATGTCTTTAAATTTAGTAGTAAAACCAGAGTAACCATGCGGATAAGTCCACACACACAGACAGCAACCAGGCCCTTCACTTAAACTTCTATTTTCCTAAATTAGGCATGCTAACTGGCGATGCTAAGCTAACCCAATATGAGCAAATATAGGTGTGTATAACAAAGCATGACAAAACATTTACTACTGTGTGCCTGATGCTGCGAAAATACATTCTGGCATCCAAGATTTTGAATTGGGTTAAGCTGACTTTATAACAGATGGATAAACGTATGGTGCAATTATTCACCTACCCTTTTGTTAGCTGTCATGCAATCATTGACATCATAGTTATGTTTATTTTTTATTGTTATGACATTAAATTTATTTTTGATTGTGCTTTTTAATTCCAAATAAGATGAAAGAGGAGCTGCCTTGGTTGACTTGTGTGAATAAAGGGGTATTAAAGAATGAATTAATACTATATAGTATATCCACATTTTTGTAACTGGAAATGGTCAGTCATCCCAGCTGGCAGATATCCTTTTATTACTTTACTGATTCAGTTCTCTATGTGTGAAGATTTCTGAAATTAATATACAGTACAAGGATGTTTTACCTGTTTTGTAATAGTGCACTATAGCTTCCAGTGTCTGCCTTAACACAATATATTAAATATAAAGTTTATAATGTAGTGTTAATGTAGCCTGACGAAAAACTAGTTACATATTTACTTCCTTTATAGATGATTACATGTTTGTAATAGTGATTTTTTTAATATGTCACTTACCCCCATCTGAATTGCAGTGGTGGCTGACAAAAAAATGTAATCTCATGATTTCATGCAGAAAGTAGAGAAAAAGGTTTATGACATAATACAGGACAACAGTGACCACTGCTCTACAACGGCAAACAATGTGAAAAACATCCATGGAAAAATAAAAAAAATCTCATATTACCTATACACATAATCCACATGTCCATTATCTAGTCGTATGTTCAAAATGTGCAAAAATATTCTTACATAGTTATGTTTACTTAATTTCATGGTAAAAACCATTTGTACTATACACTGAGACAAAACACAAAATTACCAAAAATATGGTGAAATATATGCAGTCTCTAAAACTGACTTTATGTTAAGTAATTGAAAAAACTGCATGATGTGAAGTGCATCAAAGTTTCAAGGATATTTTAGTGAGTTAACCTTGTTTTCATATTGACATATGCTGACCTTCAGGTCACAGTATACCCAAGTGCCCCTTAAAAATACAAACTAAAAAAGTTTAAAACAAGGACTTTTATCCACAGACAAAGAAATACAGCATGTTGCCAAGATATACCAAGAGAAATGAATAAATGACCCAAAAATGCGATTGATGAACTGTTCAGAACAAGCGAGTATGAAATATACTGTAGATACACTTTGAGATATTCATAAATATACAGTACATTGAGAGAAAAATTACTTTAAAAATTATTCAACACTGTCTGGCATTACATTTTAAGTAATTTGAGGCAAAACCTCACCGGTCCCAAGCACTAACCTTTACTAGAATGACACCTTTCTAGTTAGCACTAATATATTAAATGCAGTCTTCAGGATAAATAAAAGTCATGGAAAAAAGGAAAATGTAAAAAGAAAAAATAATACACTTTACACACTCTAAGTTCTTCACAAATATATCCCTTTATTGAACATATTTTGTTGTATTTGGCTTTATAGAATTAAAAGACCTGATGTTTTGACAACCTGATTAACATTTCCTGAGTTATTAATCAACCGGAATGCTGCATTTCTTTTCCGAAATGGCTCTAGTTCCTGATGATGTTACAGTTTAATGTATCTGAACCTGACATTTATGTGGTTTTGTGTCAATGCAAAAGCAACCTGCTGTTTTCCCTTTTCCCCCAGCAGTGCATCTTTCAGGGGGGTCTTTTATTTAAACACAATCCAGGAAACATCAAGCTCAAATACATGCAAACAGCCGTAATGAGGTGGAGGCTGCAACAAAGCTTAGTATAGGAACATCCTGGGTGATTAATGACTGGAGACATGTGAGTATGATTATGAAAATAAGCATAATGATATTTAAAGAGAGACTACAACTCTCCTGAAAGCAGTAAAGGGAGTGTGGCAATTGATCCAGTCTCTGGAGGATCTTACTGCATCATCATCAGTTTCTTTGTCAGAAATGGAGTCTACAGTGCACAAGTACCAGCAAGCGACATGAAAACTAAACACTTTGCAGAAACATCAGGGTGCAATCTATTCAGCTGCAGCAGTCATTGATTAAAAAAAAAACTCACCAGTGAGAAACTTAAAATCAACTGCAAGCAAAAAGGTTTTATGTTGATGTATGTTACAAAGAAAAAAATCTGTCTTAACTGCTATCCTCAAAGGTCTATCACAATTATGGCCATTAATCTAAGAAACCAAGCCATAACAAAAATATGTTATAAAACACAAGATTACAACAGCAGAGCAAAACACAAATCTCTTCAGAATTGTTTAGAATTTGACACAAATGATTAAACAGATTTTTCTACATAAATGCACATTGAAAATGAGCTTAGAACTATGCAGAATACTGTAGGTTCAAGTGAAAATGCAGGTGTACAGCATTTAAATTGTAACATTTCACCTTAATTAAATACATAATTTAATCTGGCAAATTACACACACAGGAGTGCAGCAAGGTGTTTCCAATAATAAATGCATTGGTTGCCCGCCCCCCACCCCAAAGAAAGGACAAACAAGATAGATGTAATTAAAAAAATGTGTATACAGAGAGGTGGAAAATTCAGCAATTATTCCAAAAGAACAAAATACAACCAGATATTCTTGCTCACAAACTAGATAATTTGGCCGGTTTAGGAGAACTTTTTTTTTTCAACGTCCCATTATGATTTGCAAGGCCAGCGTGACATCCCCTGGAGCTGTAACAGCCAACATTTGATGGGACTACCCTCCAGGTATATAATGCTGATCATTTGCCTTACAGACTAGAGAAGAAGCTTGCACATCTCTCACTACAGTCTTTTTTCTTTGATCTCATGGAGGTACAGTCGCACAGTAGTTGGCACAATAAATAGCACATGATCATGTTCACAGTTAGTATCGCTAGTCTACAGGCTGACACACTGCAAATTTGAACACTGGGAGAAACTTGCCGTTAGCAAAGAAAAGTCATCTTTATATATATATATATATATATATATATATATATATATATATATATATATATATAAAAATCCAACATCTGTCTGTTTGCTTTTCACGAGAGAACTACTTAATGGATTTTGATCAGGTTTTTTTCTGTAATTTGCTTGATCATTCCGGTTGAATTTGCGACTTCTCTCAACGCGTTATGTATCATAGTTTGCTTGCAGAAGCAACTTATTTGCGCTACTCCAAAACAGAAACTGCGGGCCAAGGGGAAGGGGAATCATGACAGCAGGAGTGGGGAGCTGAGCGGGGCCCTCTTCACTCACACGGCAGCCTCCATTCCAGACGGTCTACCTGTCGCCATGTTTTAGAGCATACCTTGCCTCTGCTTAACTAGCAATACCTGTTTGGTTTATTGATTTTTAAAGATTGTCCTGTTTCACTACTACACAGGACGTCAGGAATGGGGAGTCAGACAGGGCCCTCCTCACTCATGTGCCAGCCTCTGTTTGAGTCGGTTTACCTCTCGCAATGTATTGGAGTGTATCTTGCCTCCACTTAGCTAGCGATACCTGTTTGTTTATTGATTTTTGAAGTTTGTCCTGTTTCACTACTATGCGGGCAGAGCTGCGGGGGACAGCTAGTGTAGATATAAACAGAACATGTAGACTTCATAGAAACCAAAGATGCTACAAGGCAGCTGGTGAACTACTATAGCATCAGTATTATGAGTATTCATACCAGTTTCTTACATTTGTCATGAAAACAAATGCTATAAAATGTAAAGCCATAAAGGCACATTAATGGTTTAAGGAGCTTAACAGATAATTTAGTAATGCCACATACCATGTCAATATAAGAGAAGGAGGCATGTGCCCTGTGCATGCATAATTAGCCATGTGGAGAATCAAAACAAACTTTGAAAGACCCAGAGACCACCCTCCCATTACCAAACACAGGAGACTCTATAAAATTATAATAATAATAACAAAAGATTTATTACTATTTACAAGACCATTTATCTTTTTCATAGAAGAAAAAGTGCAAAGAATCAGCACTGACAGTTTGGAGAGTCTTCAGCGCAATTTCAAAAAATAGAACATGCCAGTGGCTTCAATCATGACACACCACTTTGAATGTTCTGCCTTTAGCTCTTTTAGGGCTTATTTTTTTCCTTTCCCAATAGTTTCTTACATACATCAACATAAAATGTCTGTTGCTATGTGCATTGCCATGTGTACCACCGTGGAGGTGGCAAGCTGCTACAGGGCTTTTTTCTGGAAAGCACACACAGCCAATACTTTCTCACGTAAATCAACATAAAACAACTTATGTATTTTTGCTGACTGTTGACTAAGATTTCGGCATTTCCGCTTTGTTTTGATTAAATATATGTTTGTACGTCTCAGACTGTGTTTTTTCTTCTTCAATCTCACAAAGGCTCGATGGTGCAGTGGTAGGCACTGCTGTTGCACAGGTCAGGTCACCTTTTTGGCCACAGTAATTGGTCCAGTATAGTTGACAGATGTTTCCCTTGCTCTCTGGGACACTTTAAAGATGATTGCACCATTATAGTCCAGTCAAATCTAGTTTAGTTAGCCCATCTCCACTGATTTCAATGCATTTCCCCAAGTTTGGCGATATTCGCAAACACTTCTGTGATTTCTTCTAATTTGAGGTGAAGCAAACACTGTGGAGTTCGCTCATCACTAATAGTGAACAGGATCCATGCACCCCTACAATCATGAATGGCATCTAGGCAACAGTGTGTATGAAATGGCAACGCCAGTGAAAAACAAACTGTCATCACAAAAACACAATTAAAATAAAAGTAAATAAAAACTGAAATTCCAGAATTGGCTAGAAATATTTGGAAGACCGCAAAACTAATGTTTCCATGACCAAATCCTAGACAAGATTTAGATATGCTTATTATATACACATTTAATTCCACATAATGAACAGATGCAATTCTTCAGCTTTGTTTTTAATATATTAAGTTATTGATGTAATATACTTTTTTTGGATAGATTTTAGATACACTTGTAAGTCAAAAATTTCTAGTGCATATATCAAGCAAAACTGAAGTTTGCCACAGCTATCCATGATACATATCTCTTGCAAGTAATAACTGTCAATGCTAATACCAATAGTCATTTACACCCAGAAAGGTTTGACCTGTCAAGTTGTCTGACAGTATATTCTAAGAGTTTGGGAGGAAGGAGGGGATACTAGAGGATAAGAACTATTGAAGATTATTCACGCCAAAATTAAATGCAATCCAATGTGTAAATTATACTACAATTCAATGCATATGCATGTGGTGCTTCAATTCTGGGATGTTTTTTATCATATCATAATTAAAAACCAACTAATGAATGGCTTTTCACTACAACACACAATTTTCATGTCAGTTTACAATGTAATATAAAAGTGTGTAAAAACAAAGCAAAAATATTGCATTTTGCTTAGCAGTATCTCTGTGAATGTGATGAAATGACAAATCAGTGTCAAGATGAGAGGGAAAGGGTATCAATAGTTGGTTAGGAGGCATTTTAATCACAACGAGTGTGTTTGCCCAGCACTAAAGATTGTGAATGGGGTGTTGGAATTAATTGTCTAATTTTCTGCTTTGTCGAAAAAAAGAAAAAACAAAACTCATAACTTTGTATCTGAAAAACACACTTTCACTAAAATTGCTTTCTTTTCAAAAGTTCTAGAGGTTGTTTGTTGGTTAGAATTATTTGATCCAGTTGTTAAATTTCCTTTGCAGTATTGGGCTCTTGCTAAATTTACAAAGGCTGAGAAAATGATGTTACACAACTTCCAACTACAATGTTTGCATTTATGGAAAAATTGCAACCCTAACATGTCAGAAAAAACACCATCTTATTATATTCAATAATATTAATGCTTATTGGAGTTCTACGGACATGCTGTTCATTGTGTGGAAGTGCAGCAGGTTTTTTTCACTACAATCATTTTCTTCAAACACATGACATTTTTTCTGCAATGGGTAAACAAAATAGTTTGTTTTCTTATAATCCATTAACAATATTACTGCTACAATGCAATGGTGATGAGTTTAAATTAGAGATGAAGAACACTGGACATGTTATCCAAGACAGATGCATATTTTCTACCAATACATATTTATAAATAATTTCCACTCCTAACAAATTTAAATTTTTCCTTAATTTGTACTTTGAAATATACCTCTATTAGTACGGATATAAAATATCACAGAAAACACTGAAAACAAAACATTTTAAATGACAAAATTGCACCCATTGTCTTTAGGCTTGGGTCAACACTTACTGATCCATAGTCACTAGTATCTGTTTCAAGCCATGTTTTAATTAGAGACATATTCATTCTATTTTGCATGCTCTTATCTGAAATCTTGTTTCTAAATCTGGAGATTTTCAACTTGGTTACACTACACTAATTTTCTATGATATATTTCTTATGCATTTGATTTACCAGAAAAAAATATTGTGTCCATTAGTTAAATACAGGACGTTCTTTATAAAGCAAGAAGCTTTAGACAGAAAGGAACACTGAGCAACTGGTCTGCTTTAACTGAATAAAGTACCTTCTCTGGATCTCAAAAGCAATTCAAATGCCCTAATGTTAATAAAACATCCAAATACTACTAAGAACCTTTAAATGCAGCCAAAAGGTAAACCAGTCATGGAAATCTATTTTGAATAACTGAAACTATTGGTTTGGGCCTCTAGAACATATAAGAAGCACATTAAATGCAATGAAAACATATGGAGTATATATACTGTATTAGTTACATTCAGCATGCAGGGTGGCAAACGGTAAATGAAAAAGACTTCAACTCTATTAAAAAAGGTTGGTGGAGCATACTCCAGAAACACATCCACAGAAGCCAGCCACTCCTCCTACTTACTTTGTGGCCACCTCTTAAAGGCATATGAAAGCCTGAAAACACAGGTCACACACACATCATGGTCCTCATATTAACTTTAGAGACAAATGCTTCTTTGTTTTATGATTAAATCACTTCCAATTTCATCAACCTGCTTCTAAATGAAACTGCATATATACATATGCTTAAAATGTAAGTGCTTTTCTGAATAGACTTGACTCTTTAAGTAATACAATCAATTCATTTTGTGAAATTGATGGGGCCAGATTCTATTCCAGAACTAATGGGCACAGAGCAAAAACTAGTACTTGATAGGATGCTAGTCCTTCACAAGGCATATTCACAAAATAAACACACCCATCTAGTTTGGAGTCAATTGTCAATATAATATGCATTTCTTTTCTGCCCTCAATAGCCATTCGCTTGCATAGTGGTTTAATTGAGTGAAGTAATGCAGAACATTGTCATGTCTAAAAACCTAAATTGGATGTTTAATTTTTTACTTCAAATGAATATGGACTACAATCTACATACAGTATTAAGTTTATAATATCATATTATATATTTCCTTTCACTAATATAAACATTGCAATAAAATGTATACATAAAGCTGCACTCTATTAAAATGTAAAAGCTTGTGTTTTCATAGTGTCTTACAATTCTACAATAGATAAGTGAGTTAAAAAAAATGTAAAGAAACTGGAGTTTCATCCTGTGACTATAAATTAAATTAAACACATTAAACAAAGGAAAGACAGATTAATGTATAGGTTTCAGAATGTACACGAAGATGAAGGGATATATATATATTTTAACAATCTTTAGTAGAAGCCTGTGTGCAGTACTTCCTTTTTTAGGCATTTAAAATCAACTGTGCACACTTTTGGTAAGATGATAAAATATTAAGTGAAGCTACTGAAGTATTCCTGTCATATACACTAAGACTTTGAAAACCCAGCACAAATTCATCATGGCATTCTGTATTCTTCCTTTGCAGTACTGAGGTCACTCACAGGTTATCGACTATTTCCTTCACTAAAATGTATGTGTAGATGTCTACTTGTATTAGTTATTTAAATGTCTGATAAACAGTTTATTAAAAAGGCAAAGAATGATTTGCATACACATAATAGGATGAACAGCGCTCTGAAATAGCCCACTGATTGCTTCTGCATATTTCAGCATTCATCAAGATCAGGCAGATGAGTAACTGTCAAGTGTGTTATGTGGAGTCACTTCACAATGATAACAGTATCCATCTCTTTGGCTATATGAAAATAAAAAGGGAAGAAGCCCAGATGCATACATCTGAAAGCAAATCCACGACCAGGTCACAGCAGGTTTTCAGGCAGCTTTATTTTATTACAGCTGCACTGGCATCAACGCTCAAATTAAGGCCATTTGAGACAATAACTGTCAAAATTTTATAATTCTAGCATTTCCGTAGAAAACTGGCTTTGGCATAGGACATATACAGACAGGATAACAAAGAAAAGGACAGAAATCCAATGTTAAGAGCGAAATGTATGCTTGTAATTTACTGCAAGAAAACACATATAATTAAACTATGGATGGTAAATGTCAGGGATAGTGAATTCTATAAAGCATCCCACTGAAGAATATTCTGTCCATTCATGTAAATGAAGAGGAAAAAATGTTTTTACCCATGTAAAGTACATTAGTTAAAAAATGTTTACTGGATAAAATATCAAGTGAAGCTACTGCAATATTCCTGTCATACAGTAAGACTGAAAAATGTGCTTTAGCTCGTGTTTAAATGACCTTCTATGTATTCATTTTTTTAATGCACTTTACAAAGTTCCTTTGATGGTGTGCCACATAAAAGGTAATTAATTGTATAAAAGTGTTTAAGACCTAATATGTTACACTTTAACATGTAAGGCTAATAGGAAGAAATATAAGCTATAAATTAAGCAATAAAACAAACTAAAGTCCTGTATTGAAAGCAATTTGATTTACTCATCTTTCCTAATATCAACTGAGAATAAGCAATCATATTTACTAAAACACTTTTTAAATTCTAACATTCTTTTACTTCTTCTTCTTTTGGTGGGGTGGTAGGGTTTAAGAGACCATCTTATTGTTTAACCACTCAGCAAGTGCAAGGACAAAATTAAAAAGCATACAATACTAGCTAGATAACATGGTAAAAATGACTAAAATTGCACAATACTTAAAAGGGATGGGATCTTTTTGCTATCAAGTATAAGCTGTACATTCATAATTAAAATATACATTATATCATTACATTAAGGGAGTTGATATGCTCCATTGACCCTTTGTTCTTTGAGCAGCTCAGTGTTCTTGTTACAGGGAAGGGCAAGTTCTGTAATGGGACAGATGTGTACCAGCTGTTTGCTTGGGGAGGCCCCAATCGGCAGCAACTGGTTTGAAGGTGGTAACAGTTAGGAAACAATTAGAACAATTCCATGACTGCTCCACATCCATCACTTCTGTCTGGCACATAGCTGAATCAGTAACGCTAAAAACCTGCTGGATCCATACAAAACAAACCAAGTTCTCTTTTATGGCAGTTCAAAACCAACATAAAAAGAATTCTTAGTGAAATCTAAATACTCTCCCAAAGTCAAACTACTAACAAAGCTTTGGAATACTCAAAAGAATCCTGCAGTGTTCTACCCCATTAGTTTTGCATGTAAATAGTAAATGTCAGATGTAACAGCACAAAAGGAGAAAATTGCTCATTCCCTAATAAAGAAGTACAAAACACTAGAAAGCAAACAACAAGAATTAGTCCTTTAGAGAAAAAGAGTCAGGGAAAAGTCAAAGGTTGCAGATCTTCAGAACACCAAAAAAAAAAAAAATCAGAGCTGAAGATTTGAACAAGGATACCAAAAAATCTTTGTGTACAATCTAATACAGAACTAAAAACAGAAAACAGCTCTTACATGGAGTGAGGAGAGAGTGGTGGGGGGCTAGCGTGGAATAGCACTTGTAAGCTGTAATTGAGGCAGCTTAATCTCTGTTAAGGAAAAATTAGATAGTGCCTTGAGGCTCTTGCCAAATAAATAGCTCTCAGGAAATGAGTAAGCCTTGATTCTCCCAATGACTTTTTACTATTGTTTAACTAATGCTTGATGAAAGAACAGTTTGGATGGGAATAAGCTGGGAAAACTTTCTATAACATTCAAAATACCACTCTCCATCTCAGCATCCAATGCAGGAAACAAAGTACTTTACTCAAACTGCACAATCCCATTATTCACAAAGATTGAAGGAAAAAAAGAAAGTGGCTAAGCTTATTTTGGGTACATACTGGTGTGCGCATTCCCATCAAAATACTTCTCAGAGTGGTAGGAGGTGGCGTTGTGCTGTATAAATGGTTGGTCACTAAAAAGGTTCTCACAATGTAGACTACGACACAGCTTTTTCAGAAAGCGTAGAACATAGCCAATGCTGTTCACTACAGGTAAGCTCAGGAGATGTTGTTTCCCATCAAAAGTAGCTGTGAAAAAAGCAGAAAAAAAGGATTTAGACTAATAATTTTCCAACCTAAAGCCAAAAAAAAAACATATAATGAAAGATAAAAGTATGACAACATGCAAAGTATCATTAGATGAGCTATCAATCTCCAATACATAGTTCTAACAAACAGAGACACATGAAGGGATGTCATAACCTGGGAATATCAACTCTATGCAACAGGCACTTTCCAAAAAGCAAAAGGCTCTCTATCCTGTAGTGTCATTAATTCAACAAATTGCAAAGGAGCCATGAAAGATGCATGGTTTAAGATATAAGAGTTTCATGTGTGTTAGATGTTGAGCCAGGAAAATTTAGGGGAAAGAACTGTTGCTCCATTGAGCTGTCATAACAGAATCATTACTTTTTGTTGAACTGTGCTTTTTTAAATAAAGCTTAAAATGTCTTCTCTTGTAGGCTGAAAAAAAAATTAAATAAGGTCAAAGCATCAGAGGCTTAAAAAAGAAACTGATTAAAAAATAAAAATGCCATATATGTTGGTGTTTTCTTTCAGATGAAAATTAATTCCCAGTATAGTTAGAGGCAACTGTCACTATAAAATGATTAAATCTCCCAGGACAACAAGGACCACATTAAACTTTTAAATGTGCAGGTTTAAACAAATAAAAGTAAAAAAATAATTTTTAGCATAATTTTGCCAACTATAGCCCAGGAAAGCAAAGCAATGAGAAAAACAAAAATGAAAGAAAAAAATAATATTCTAAAACCGAAGCAATAGATAACAACAATGAGAGAACTTAAAAAAGTAAAGCTTTCACTAAAAAAAGATCTTGCTATTTTATCAGCTCATCACTACATCTTATTTAAACCTAGGAAAATCTCTTCTCCGTTTCCAATTTTTTTCATCCAATAATCTCAAAGGGCAAGAACCAAAATATTTGGATAACCTGAATTGTACTTGGCAAACTTCCATTTAAACAGTAAATAACTCACAAAATTAATTTTTGAGTCACAAGACACTCAGGGACATTCTGGCAGCTCTGGATACAAGGAAGGAGCAGATTGTGGATGGAATACCAGTCCACTTCTGTTCTTACTTACCAGGCAAACCAAGTGCACTCATATTGGAGAAATTATTTTTACAATTAATCTAACTTGCATCTTTGGGAGGTGGGAGGAAAAAAAATCAGATCCACACAGGCACAAAAAAAAGAACTGTAATCAGTACCACAGCCTAATAATGAAATAAAATGAAGGTGGCTAACACAGCCAAAATGCAAATGATAGAAATTACGGTCTCGGCAGCAACAATGAAATAAAAGCCCAGAAAACCTACTAGATAAAAAAAAAAATCACAATTACCCTTGAGTTACAGCCAAGCATTTAAAAAATATGAATATTTTCTAGATCTTCTATTATTACTAGTTACAGAAGAAAAGAAAAAAAACAACTTTTAAAAGCAAGTGGTTTAATTCCAAAACAGTGACTGAAATGAGCATTCATAATTTTTTAACAATATTTTGAGAACAGCTGTGCTAAACATAATAAGAATAACAGTTGAGAAATTATGCAGTTAACAATTTAAAGGCATGATTTGATGCAGGAAATCACATGCTAACCAGATGAAAACTTGTGATTGATTAGATTTTGGCAACTCTCTTATATTTTAAATGCACATTTATTTAATTTCAGAGATTAGTAAAGATATGATATGGCATCAAAAGAGGATTTAGGCTGGGAATTATATTTTTATTTGTGTATGCCAAGGATGAAAAATTGATGACCCCTTAGAATGTGGTTACACTGCTGACTGTATAATTGTTGAATGTGCACAAATTATGTTTTCAACACACTAAGAAAACAGTGAAACATGGGCTTCTTTTAAAATTCAATACATAATTATAATCTTTCTTAATATAGCACAACCAATATAGTAAGGTGCTTTACAAGGCACACATGCTTGGAAAGTTAAAAAAAAAAGCCACATGATTACAGGAAGGGCAGCAGTGAGACTAATTATTGTAAAATAAGGATCAGTTCTTCTGCCTATGAAATCTTAAAAATAAATAAATAAATAAAATAAAAACATCACCAATGGCACAAGCATAACTGTCAAATTTAGATAGCACTGTTCCAACTCCTGGGGCCTCATGTATAAACGGTGCGTATGGACAAAAATTATGCGTAAGCCTGGTTCCACGCTCAAATTGCGATGTATAAAACTTAAACTTGGCGTCAAGCCACGCACATTTTTATAGCTAAAACCCTGGCATACGCAAGTTCTCCACTCAGTTTTGTAAACTGCTGGCACCCAGCGTCAAAGCAGTGCTACTGTTCCAGTGTGGTTTTCCCTTCTTTTTTAGATCCACATCCCTGACATGGCTTTATAAATACACTGAAATTAACCGCATATTATTTATTAGTTTAAGGCATCTGAATATCATTAACATGTAACAATAAAATGATCCACAGAACGGTCAAACTATTCTAAATACCATAGCTGCTTTAGCATTGTTACTCTCAGTGTACCTTCTTCTTCTTCTTTCAGCTGCTCCCGTTAGGGGTTGCCACAGCGGATCATCTTTATCCATATTACCCTCACTGCACCACTCAGAGTATTTATATCACTGTATCTGAGTGGGGAATCACAGCTCTACAGCAGCTGATTGGAAAGAGAATTGCATACAGCATCAAGAACACGCTGCCTCAGCCATGCTGTCTATTGAACTGCTCTCATACGGCAAACGCTTCAGAGCCTTTCCTGTACGGACCTCGCGGTTCAGAAACAGTTTCATCCCAAGAACTATAAACGCACTCAATCAAGTGCTCCTTGTAGAACTGTTTGTATTTATTAGTATAATCACCTCACTGTAAACTTGCGATACAGTTGCACAACCTGAGCCACTTTATAAAGCACGTATTTACATATGATGATGATATTTTTAAGATGAAATGCAGCAAAATATGTTTATTATATTATACAGATAAAGCTTTAACTTCATTTAAATAATCTATATTGTTAATAATTAAACATGTGAGGACACGGTGTTGCAGCGCTAGCAAGGAGCTGGCAATCCGTTCACGGATTGTTCCTGTTTCGCACTGTATTCTTGCTGGGGCCGAAGCAACACTGGAAGGATAGAATAATTAAACATGTGCTATGAAGATATTTCAATGTTCCTTAAAAGTTTTGAAGAATCGGCGATCTAAGCTTACAGATGGCTTAACATCTACTGTATTACAGAGCTGATTGTGTGGCGATTGGGTATTTGGAGAAAGAAAATTAAGGACAGGAATTGGGGGTTAGTACGTTTGAAAGAGACAGTACTACTACAATAAATTATTTCATCCAAGGTCACGCACGGCACAGCAAGCATCTTGCGTGAGGCATGAACAATCACTGCGTCACCGTGTTCCCATGTTTAATAACATGCTTTACTGTAACTCCTATCATCATGGAAATGATATCAAGTATACATCTCAGTATTTTAATTATTCAGAGAACTGTAATATCACAAATGTAATGGATTCTGTGTCCTGTTGGAGGAAGAGAAAGCCAGTTTAAAAAGCATGTAGTGATTCACACACATAGAGCACATAGAACATCAAATACAAAATAAAGTATTTAACGTGCTACTTTAGTTACGATGGGATTTGAGAAACTAGAAAATTAAACGATTTTAAGATGAAGTTTATGATGTTCTACTTTAATGACAAAATAAACTACGTGATTAAAGTGGAAAATTCGAGATTAAAGTTGACATTTTGTGTAGTACACTTACATGCTTCTACGCATTCATGTAACTTACATGTTTAAATGCTTGTTGTAATCTTAAATGTTTACATACACTCTTAGTGAATTGAACAATATTACATTGAAAATACTTCCTTATACATAAGATACATTTAGAGTAAGCACATGGTCTTCATGTGGAATTAATTTTCCTTGCTTTCTGTATGAAACACTTAACTTTTGCTCTTGAGGTTCCTCTAGACCAAGAGACATGTGCTTGGTCACGTGTTAAAAACTGCCATCAAAAATATAAAAAAAATCTAAAGTTTGACGAGCGATGGACAAGAAGGAGATGACATTCACACTTGCAAGCTACAATGTACTAAGAAAACAGATGCAGCAGTATTACTATAAACACACATCTGCATGAGTCTTAAAATCTGCATTCTGAACAATGGATCGTTTAAGTTAGGAGTTTTTGTTTTGTGTTTTATTTTACTATCTACATTTCTGCAAGTTATGCACTGCATTAATTTTCAGATATTGTACTCGCTGTTTGGGAATGTATGCGTGAGATTCAAACTTAAGAAATGTAAAGTGTCGCCTGTGTGCCAAACATAGATATAAGGATATAAATTCCTAAAGATACATAACTACAATTTAACAAATGCCATGAGAGTTGATAAAAAAATTGCAAGGCTGGCAACTAATGCACTTGTAAAGTTCTTTGGGATGGTGTTCAGTATAGGAAGGACTTGTACAAAGGATATTACCTTTTGTTACAAAAGTATATTTAACTTTTTCCAAGAAGAAGAATACAAAAGTATTATTCATTTAGTGGCTAAATCATATTATTACCAAATGAAAAAAATGGTACTAGTATTTTCTCTTCAAAATAACACTATTTTTCATTATAAAATATATATTCAATTTACAGTACTAAATTAAACTAACCTGCTTATCTTTGAGATATGGGAGAACATCACAACACCCAAGGAATGCCTATACAAACAAGTTAACAACATGCAAAATTAGCCAGTGTCCAAGCCAGAACCCAACCTATTATGCAGATAAAATGTTATTTATATTTCTAGGAAAATATAAGACAAAAACTAAAGTAGTGTAACACCAACTAAAAAAACAGACTGCAAGATGAGACATCATTTCTGTCTGGTAAATCTAATTAGTTTTTCCACATAAGAGAAAAAAACGAACTGGACTTTTCAAATTTCTGAAAGCAGTTTTGTTATTTTACTGATCTGTTTCTGCTTTTAATCCAATGCTGATGGTATACACACAACACTGTAACTGTCAATAAAACATGGAAAAAAATATCCGTATGTGTAGAAATAATGCTTTGTTTTATGTACATTGTACTTATAACTGCCCTGAATTCAAGCTGTGTCTTTAAAAAAAGTAGCGGATCCTTTATTAATACAACCTGTTTGATGGGGACAATAACAATTAAGAGACCAGAAAAAAAAACAAAAACCCATCACATCAAAATTAGACCAGAAGTAGAAATCCAACCTGCATATCAAGTTTAGCTTTGCAGGAAGCCTTTATCTCGCCCAACAGCACTGAGTGCTAGGCAGAATTCAGGACTGCCTAACTTAAGAGTTAAGCACATGTGATTATAACGTGCATTTTACATAGAAATAAAAATTTTGAACCTAAAAAATGTTTATACTGCAATTATCTAATCTCTTTATTATGATTCTTTGAATTTTCAAGCTAAACAATATTATTAATTTCAGACTGAACTCAGGTATCTTTTATACAGAGATATGAGAATTATTACTTGTTTGCAATAAGTGATTAATATTTTGCTTTAACTTTCTTTTGATTTATTTATAAGAGGCTCTAATGCTCAAATTAATTCACAGTTCTCAAATATACTGAAAAGTATATTTGCTAAATGAACTAGCAAAAGCTGATTCTTTGAAAACAAATGCTATTTGAACCTGACAACAAGTTACTCTGTTGAGCTACCTTTATTATTTTTCATAATTTGACTTTTCTGCTTCGGCTTGTGTGCAACTTGAAATTATAATTCTGCATTTTGAGCTGCTCAAGACATGAAAATGTTCTCCTTTATTAAAGATACAGAAGAAAAGAGAATCAAGCTCTGCACCCCCAGCTGTCATTTATCAGCCTGAAGTATATTCATATGCAGATGTTCTTGCTCATTAAAAAGATGATTTGATTCAGAGCAGTGAGCTAAAAATGGTTTCTCACTCAAATAGAAAATATGAAATATAAATCCAATTGCACCCTCCACAAAAACACTGCCAAAAAAAGCCCTAATCCTTACTTAGAAGTAAATGTTTTGAATTGGTTCCGTTGTCATAAACAGGCCTCCATGTTATCTGGTATATAACAAAAAAAATTCATATCTTCTGTCATTCTAGCAGTTAGACTCTCTAATTATTACTATTATCATCACTGTTGATCTAGAATACTTAGCACATGATGTATTGCCTCAGGATGCATGCTTTCATTTGAATAAATATGGAGACACTAACACATTCCTAATTTTGACAAAATCTGAGTACACTCATTGGATGGACATATAGTATGCAAATTTTGGAACATTTTTGAAACTACAGACTACTTGAAATGTTTTTCACTTATTTTTCATTCTTTTTTCACATTCAATAGCATGCTTCGTTGTACTACTAGTGGGATTCAATAATTCAGACATGAGGAGAAACAATGAATGTATTGCTTATAGACTGATTAAAAAATCCTCTAGGGACCTAAGACTAGGCTAACCCTAGGATGGAGGATATTGGATCTCCTTAAAGTGGTACAGGAAGAGGAAGAGATAAAGAAGTTACAAACAGAACTGAAGAAGGTTTGAAAATGATAGCAAAGGTAAGCTGCCCTCCTGGTAAGATGGTACTGTATGTGAACCTTTTAAAATGTATCATGTCATTACATTGGGGAATATGCAACGCTTGAATATAAAAGCACCACAAATGCATTTGTATGTCGGCATTTTGCTTCACCACATCGAACCATTCATCAAACATCAAAGCGCACACATTGATCCTGGAGGATCCTCAAAGTGGCTTTCTGTCACATGTACAGTAGATAGTAAACAGAAACTCTGATGTCACATTCGGACTTTTATCACACTATGCTCCCTGACTTTTTGCTGATACTGCAACTCATGCAACGTTGCTTTAATTTCTGAGGGCACACTCAGAGGACGCATCAAATGAACGCTGGGAATGCATGGCAGCCATGATGTATAAACGAGCCTTTAAAGGAAGACAACTTCATCCTAACCTCTGAATCATAATTTGGTTTTATTCGGTTTAAAAAAAAAAACAAAACAACAAAATAAAAGTGGATGTTGACAGTTAAGATCCACTCACATACATGAAATTATTCCTGGATGATGTAGTGATCGACAAAACTGTTATTTAAAAGAATCGCTAAGGTGAACAGTGTCCAGCAAATAACTGTACACCTAAGCAGTTTTCCTGTTCAAAAAGATGGGAACCAGTAACTGCTGATGATATCTGGTCCAAGAACAAAACTTTGGCAACACAGTTCTTTAAAGAAATTATGTCTGAGTATAAGTTTTCACTGATTATGAAATATATGCACTTTACTATCAATAAAGACAGTGATGAGAATACCCATCCAGCACCTAAACTGAAGAAAATTTGGGAGATATACCAGGCCATTGTAGCAAAATTTCTGAGCATTTACATTCCAGACCATGACGTCAGCATCAATGAAAGTCTCATGGCTTATAACGGCTGACTGTCATGGATACAGTAAACCTTGTCAAAACGAGCAATATTTGGCATAATGTTTTATGAGCTTTGTGAATCTAAAATGGGACACATTTGGAATCCGGTTCTGTGCACAGCAAAAGGAACAATGTTTGATCAGAATTACAATTGGATTCAGTACTGCTGCATCATCGGTGCTGACTTTGATAGATGCTCTGCTGAATCAAAGTAACTGTACAACCATGAACCATTTTTATACTTTGCAAGAGCTATTCGACATCTTGCTGCAAAGTAAGACTGATGCATATGGAACAGTGTGCCCTAACTGTTGTGGCATGCCTGAAGACTTTGGCAGAGCTAAATTACAGCTAAGTGTGCTAGTAGCTTGGCAAAAAGGTAAGGTGTTTGCACCAAAATGGAAAGATAAGAAAGATATTTGTCATCTTACCACTGTACATAATGGAGCTACATTCACTGTACAAGCCAAAGGGAACAAGCAGGTTATACAGTATTGTGCTGTGGTTGATTACAATAGCACGATGTGTGGTGTAGATCATGAGGATCAAGAATTGACACACTACTGCTAAGAGACAAGGTCAACGCAGCACATAGCGGATCAATCCAGAGTATCTTATTGGTAGACATTTTATTGATTATATACCTCCAACCGAAAAAAATAGAATCCAAAAACTGATAAATCTGGGAAAAAAAGTTATTATTGTCCCAACTGCAAAGTTGGGTTGTATCTTTCACTGTGCTTAACGATTTACCACACAAAGGACTCATTTTGAGATTATATACCATTTTGACGTCATTAGTATTATTTTTTTTTTCATTGTTTGTTTCAGATTATTTTTATTCATCATTACTATTATCAGTTGTATCATTATAGTTTTAAGATTTAATAAAAATATAATTTTTCATGCCAAAAAACAAATGTAAAGCTTTTTACATGTTTTTTTGGAATAAAATGCAGCGCTAATGTGATGGTGTGTGCAAGTGGGTGCTAAATAGGACTGTTTAGCTGTTGTCAGCTCAGGCTCCAAGTAACCCTGAATTAAGAGGAAGTGGGTTCAAAAATGTCATGATATACAATAACAGTACACATTCAATATATTTATAAAATACACTGTGTGGGAACAATTATACTATAAGCTCTGCACTGATAAGACACCTTGGGATATTGTTTGTTTACTATATTGTACATGCAAAAGCAACTGGTTTAGATTGGTATATGTTGTAATTTTATATCAATAATCATGTTTTCAATGTGACTGTTTAATTTGCATATTCAATATACTGTAAGCTAAAATGGCAAAAAAGTACTGATCTTAACACAGGGAGCTTATTCCAATTTAGAAAATAACCCTAGCTTGGAGACCAGTTCATCTAAGTGCCCCACACCCCTATTTAACAACACCAGACCAGACGAATTTAGAGTCACAAATTAAGCTATTACATGTCTTTAGGGATGAGAAGAGAAAAATCACAGTACATGGAGAAATACCCATGCCAACATGGGGAGAATGTTTATAGTCCACAATAGAATAATATTCAAACAAAATGAACAGGCAATAGATGGGGGTAACCTAAGATATTGGATCCATGAGGTTGGAGTGCTAACCATTCACTACCATGTTTTATTTTTCATGATTTAATTAACCCCCACTTAAACCTTTCCTTATGTGGTGCATGCTGACACAGCCCTGCTCTTACTCCTCCTATGTACTGTAAAGAGTTTTTAAAAAGTGCATGCCAAACAATATCACTATGGGCAAAACATATTTTCACTTGTGATGATTGGTTCAACTGTTAAATGCATAATCATGAATTTCTTCATATTGTGGTAAAAGACCTGTATGGCAATATGCAGCCACAGCATTTTAAAGTGGCAGCAGTGCACTAAACCCTGTGTTTCTGCAGATGAAGTCTACAGACTCATGTACATACTGTGGATGACTCTTCTACTAATTACATTGCCAGTGCACTACCTGCTGCCTTACACAATGCTTTTTAATTACTGCTAAGGCATAAAAAGAGGTGCATTTGTCCAGAGAACGTTGGATTATGAGCCATATTCCATTGAAACAAATACAATTTACAAACCAATATGCTTATAGCAGGAGTCAAATCATTCCTTTTGAAACCAGCCAGGATTGACATAGAATCCCAATCAGCAGCATGGAAAATTTATACACTCACAAACACCTGGCACTCTAAAATAAGACAGTGCCAGCACCACCCATCAAAGAAATTATTTACCTTGAAGTGTCGCCAAACAGAAAGAAACAAAAGCACAGCCTACCTGATATTTTTTCACCTCCGTAACCTTGAGTGAGCAGAGAGAAGACAGCTTTTTGCTGGAAAGCACAGTCGATACATGCTTGAACTGCTTGTTGCAGCACTACTGAGGGCCTGTCTGGTCCAAAATGATCTGGAAGCTGCTGTACTTTTTTCCTGTCAAGATTAGGACCTGTGTTGGCTTGCTTGTTTATATATATGCAAACTGCAAATACAGGAAGAGAAATATTTAGAAAAAAGTTAGCAAATATATACAACCTATAAGATAAAAGGAATCAAAGTACAAGAAATAGCTTGGTCAATTTGAAACCATTCATTTGCAACGCAACAATTGTAATACTGCTTGCAAAAGTTTTTTTGATGGTGACATGTAATGTTAAACGTTTTCCCTACATTTATCATTCACATTTCTGGCTAATCAAATCTGCAAGTGGCAGCATAACACAGAGATGCAAAAACACATAACTGGATAGGGCCAGAATGTATTTCCATTGCAGAACACCATCAAGCACATGCCTCATATTCAAGCAACTTAGCAAAACCAATCAACCGTGTTTCTTGTTTTGGGTAAATTTAAGTTCTCAGATTAAACCAATAAAATAGTAAACAGCACGAGTTTATACATTATGTCAGCAGTATGTGATCATGTTTCATCAAAATTATGTAATTATAGCAATGTCAACATTTAAAATATACTGTCCATGTTACCCGGCAACATGAGCACTATTCTAACAAAATTTCCAATCATAACAGTATTGCGAACAAAGACAGAGATCAACCCTGGATATTGCTATATCACAGAGATTACTCATATACTGTACAAATCCAAACTTACTCCAAAGGGGCCAGGTTGCCTGGCAACGGTGAAATAACAGAAAGTCTTTAGAGTTGGAGAGGTAAAAGGATTCCCCCATAGCAAACCCTAGTAAGTATTCTAGTTGAAACAATAATCAGCTGGTAATGCTACATACTGTAGTGTGATAGACTGCCACTCTGAAGTACAATTAGGTTTCAAGTTAAAACTGGATGAATGCAAAGGGCAAAAGTACAAATCATTATCATAATACACACCTTATGCTCATAATTCTCATTATGTTCATTTTTCTGTCCTACCCTTGCATTCTTGGTAGGAGGATTGGGGTGGAATTTTTATGTTCAGTCATTGGGCAGAGCAGTAAAATTGGTTTGGAGATATATGATATTGCACGGTACTTTGAGCCAAGAAGTAAAAATTAAAGGATTAGTTTATTTAAATTGCACTCACACACACATTTTTAATGTTTTTTTTTGTTTTCCTTTCTGCAGGCTGAATAATAATCTGACAAAAGTCAAAAATAACAACAGGTAACAATATAGCTGGTAGCTGACATTGAATAACAAGATGTTCTTTCAAAATACATGTAAATTAAAACAACTTCTCATATAAAAATGATTGCAAATCATGTAATATGTTCAATATATCCTGTTGTCTACACTTTACACAACCAAAAGACAGAGGAAAAGCTCAAAAAGAATCTCCTTTAAGATAAACTGTTTATGTTTTTTATATTTATTTAATGAAAGGAGACATTTAAATAGTAGCGGATTAGTTGGTGCAGTTTCTTTAAGAAGCATGAAACTTCAAAGCTCACACTTAAACTCAGATGAAACACATTTCCTGCCTTTCTTTGCACATAAAACATATTAGGTCTTCAGACACCTCTCAAAGATATATGGCACAGAGAAAGATAAGTAAAAGCAAAAAAGGCAGTGCAGTTGCAAACAGCTATGACGGAAACTTGTCACTGTCACCAAAAGTAGGAAGAGAAACACAGGTTTCACTTTTAGACATGGGCTTCCCCATGCAAAGAAATGCATAAACCTAAGGGACTATAGATCTGAGGGAAAGGGCGAAACAAAAAACATGATTACACACTGAACATGTACATGGGAAGAGTAAAATTAGCTAATTTTAAATTTGGAATAACTATAAACACCTACTGGTATATTCAGTAAATTTACACAATGTCCTCTCTGCAATTTTAATTTATTCAATCTCTTTAGTAATATGTTGGGAACAACGGACATAAGAAAAAAATTGCTAGTTACATATCCTCCAAGACGTCTGCTTGTAAGGCTGTGGATTACATCACCACAACAAATCAATGTGTGCTTCAAAAGAAACAAATATTTGTCAAGTAAGCTGTACCTGAGTACACATAGATTAGACTTTCACAGCAGTTTTATCTTTGTGCTTTTTACCCAGACTTTGGCTTTTACCATTTGTTTATTACCTTTGTATTTAAAACTTAATATGCTGGTTATGTTGGATTTCTTTTGCTCTTGTAAGCTATCTTAATTTGTTACTTGGGCAAGCATTCTGTCACTACACACACACATATATATATATATATATATATATATATATATATATATATATATATATATAAAATGATTCTGTATTTGTAGGTTTGATGTTATTGTGTATATTAACACTGCAATTAAGTAAATACTTCATTGCCATAGAGATGTTTTTCACATGGAATTTGATTTGATGAAGCTAATGCAAAAAAAAACATCAATACAAACAAAGTACATAAAGAAAAATTTATCATTCCCATTAGCCCATATACATTCAGTTTAACACAACTATGCTTAGATATTCAGAAAATCTTAAGGTCAAGATGTTACATTCAGTAGCAAATTGTTTAAAATAGTTGGTACTGAATTGCCCATTCTTAAACAGATCAGTGATAAAATGTTACTCTTCATTTCCTCTTTAAAGGCTTACCGCATTCTTACTTCCCTCTGCTGAAAGACATTTAAATTGTTCGACCCATGGGGTTGATGGTCAGTGTTTTTAGTTTAAGCATATTGATCAAGGGCTTTCCTGCAGCTCCAGGAATATCTGCATGATATACTGTAAATGGAGATCAACATGCATCTGCTCAAACAAATAAGCTATGTCTGATTGGACTCCTTTATTTAGAACAAACCATTTGCAGTTGAAAAAAATCCAGACAGAAAGAATTCCAAATGATGGTTCCTATACTCTGTCTGGTTTTAGCCAATGCATTAAATGTATATAATACAAAAACAAAGAAATATATCAATAAAGAATAACATTTTCAATCAAACATACACATAGAAACAGACTGACAGGTTGTGAAATGAAATTTTCAAATCTGTTAATACTAAATTTATAATAGACTGCACAATATAGACATTAAGCATATAACCTGCTTTTCAGCAACTTGAACAAAATCATTCTGCAAGAAAATTAATGATCAGCATGCAGTCACACAGTAATCCACATCAGACAAAATTAACCAAATGTCACAATGTTGTAGTCGCAGATATCTGTGAAAATGTCAGCCCATGACATTAAAAAGGAAAATACTGTATAAAGGACATAAACTGTTAACATATACATCTGGTTTTAGCTGCATATAAAACAAACAAAAAAAAATTCCATAAATACATCAGCCTGTGAAGTATAAAGGATTACTCCTTAGAACTGAGGATCTTAAATTTAATAAAACCTTCACCTGCATGCTTACAAGGTAAAATTAAAGCCTTACTAACATAATTAGTTTCAGTGCGAGTGAATCAAATACTCATGAAAGGTGGAATCTACCACTCCGATTCTTTGTGTCAGAGGGAAGCACTATATTACACACCTACCTGTAAGCACTTGAGGTGTGGCCGAATGAGGAACAGTGGCAGCATCTTGAGGAATAGAACTCATATCTGGCTCTGGTGTGCTGCTTGGCGGGGAGATAGCCAAAGGTGTCATCATAATCCGAGACTTGAGCTACAGTTTATGGAAAGGTCCAATGTTAATTTAAAATATTTAAAGAAGCAGGTACAAGTAGATAAACGTAATGGTGACCAAACAAGCCAACCTGGATATCTTAATCACAGGGGGGAAATGTTAAAATTAATATAAAAAAATGATGGTTAACTCCTTTGAAATATTTAAGGCCTCCACTAGTAAGTCAAGCTGAGGTGTTCATTAATTTCAGCCTATTTAACAAGACCATTATTTTACGATTTTCTCCAGGCAGCTATAATATTTAATGTTCCCCATAAGAAGAACAAAAGCAAAGAGGCAAAGGGAAGTATGTAATTCACCATAAATAATAACTGGCACAGTAGTAAATAAGATTTAGGCCAAAAGGCATTAAATTGCTTATATTAAGAACAAAATATAATTTGCCTGACATGAACTATAAAAAGAGACAGCATGGGCCTTTTCTGTTTGACTTGTGTTCAAAAGAAATTTACAAATGTTTTGTGTTCAAGAATAGTAAACAGTTAAAACTTTGGAAGTACCAGTAACAATCAGGCAAATACAGAATAAAAATCCATTTGGAGAAGTCCTGTTTCCTATCCACAGTAATATTTAACAAAGGAGAAATAAGAAAAACCATACTCATTCGTGATATTAAAACCTTTTCAAACATACCTATTTTTGCTGATGATGTGCATTTATATTAAAAGAAAATATACAACTTATCATCTTCCACCATACCCTGTAAACATACTGTATATTATACCATATCTTAAAAGAAATTTCACTTTTGGTAGAAGTTTGTCATTTTTCTTTTCATTCTTTTTTGCAGTACCAGATTTAGAAAAAAAGACCAATTTTGAAATAGTTGCTAGATTATAAACTAGACACTTTTGTTTACACTGAGTCATTGCAAAAATACTGCATTAAATTTATTTTTGGTGGTAAGTGTCTCAGTGTATTATTTGGACATAACATTATGATTATACATTAAAAATTCATGACAGAAATAAGTTCTCTTCAAATTAAACCTACTCGAATGTGGTTCAAGCATAACTAGCACCACTGGCCATATTCCACCAGCAATAGGCACAAGGCAGGGCACAAATCATGAATAAGACACCAGCTTATCACTATACCCTCAGATTCGCACACAACAGCAATATTAAGCAGTATGTCTTTTAACAATGACAGGAAAAAACCTGTAGATCAACTGTGTACTGAAGTGAAGTAGCAATGCTATCTGCCACATCACAGTACCTCCTAATTAACCTTTTGCATATGTTACATTGCATTTCAAGTGCAGAGTCAGTAATATGGAGTGCCAAGTATACCTCAGTAGCATTAGGCAAAAAGAATGCCCAGTGCATAGGGCATATTCATACACAAACCAGGGTAATTTTGAGTTACCCATTGATACTACAAGGGGCTTTTACAGTTTATTGCAAAAATAAACAAGAATTTCTGGAAGAAACCCATACTAACAAGCAGAAAAGATCTAAGAAACACTGCTCTAAAATCCACCACATAACACTACAGTATCCAGTAATGACTGATTAAAGAATATTTTTATAATTACCATATTTATACATTTGAACAACTGAACCTACATTTAAAAAAGGTGGGTAAACAGAGGAATGCTAAATATAGGAGCTAAGTATACTCTCCATCATCTACACCAGAGATGATACATGGGAATCCATTCACTTTCTTGTGAGTTGCACAGATCAAAAACACAGAAATATGAATTACTGTAAAAAAGAGTCCTATTACCATGGCTATTTCAGCCTTATCCAAACATGTAAACAGTAGTTCATTGCAGATTATCTTTCGCTGAATCCTAAAAAGGCTCCTTGATAAACCAACAAGGTTATAACAATGGATAGGGGCATTCCTTACAATCCTAATTCTAGAGGTAGTTGTAAACTGCATCCAAATTGGTTTCAGGATTTGCAACACTGTTAACACATTAACAGCTATCCAGGCACTGACCTTAAATCCAGGTTTTCTTCCCCTCTTCTTAGGTACTTTCAGTGGAGAAAGGGATTCAGAATAACGATTTTGGAAATCCACTTTAGAGACAGTACTGCGTAAAGGTGGTCTTCCTCGTTTTCTTCCTGGTATCTTCCCTCTTTGGCCAGGAATGAATGAAGGGCTCATTGCAGATGATTGCATTTCACTGTTGTCTTGTTTCTGTGCTGAAGTTGCAGGAATACTCATTGGGTCTGGAAATGATTAAGTTGTTAGAGTCACACTTTAAAATAAATAACAAGCATAAAAAATCTTTCATATTGCTAGTGAATCCTATTAGCAAGCATGCCAAAAAATAAAATGCCTAAAAATGACCCCTGCAAGTGTCCGAGAAAGCATGTGAACATGAGCAACAAGGTGACGGCTATACTCCATATAAAGCTGGCCTTATTTAAATTTGCTGTATTGAAGCTGACACGTCATTACGCTGTCATAAAATGGGTTGAGGAAGAAACAATATGCTCACAACACCATCTTTTACAACGACCTCTGATTTAAGAAAGTACAGCACAAAAATAAACAACCATAACTCAACCACAAAGAAAAAAAAGCCTGCAATTAACCAGGCTGGTGACCAAAACAATCACTGTAATATAAGCAAACACATTAAGTATGGTACATAAACAATAAAAAAAAACAAAAAAACAACTTACCACACAAACTGTAAAGCACACATAGTACAGTGTGCACAGTATGTTCATAAATCCACTATATGCACACGTAGGAATATGCATAGCACAAGTGCATACTTACAATGTACATAAACTATACATACACACAAAATATACAATTATAAAGGAACAAAAAGTATATATCATTAAGTGCACAAAACTGCACGAACATCTCTACATAAACACAATTTACACATTATAAACAGTACACACAAATACCAAGTACATACACAGTGTAAACACACAACATGCCAGTATTCAAACATAATGTATGCATATACAAGTTATATGCACGTTCACTAACTATAGTCTTTTTGCACCAGTGGTTTATAAAACACACATACAAACTAAAAAAAAATGTACATACGTACATACAGTAAAACCATGGAAACACACACGCGTATAATGCACTTCAGGACTAAGCTCTCAAAATGGCAAATATACAAACACTGTACCAATTGTAAAGTCCTCACATGTGCCCAGCAGCAAAGCCATTTGCCTTACCTATTTGCTGAACTAATGAGCTAAGCCGTGTCTCTTTAATTCAGTCCTTGTGCTCTATGCACTCAGCATTCTCACTCAGAGAGCTGCAAAAGCCATCTTTCCCTCTGCTGCTACTCTCTTCTTGTCGCTTCTGTAGCTCAGAGCTCCAGCTGCAAACATCTCATTAGACTAATGCATTCAGCACAGGGCAGAAAACTCGATTTACCATAGCTACAGCAATGAATTTCCATTACGATGACAGCTTCAACCACATCATGTCCGGAAGGCCAGCCAACCGCTGGCTTTCAAAGAATAAACGCATACTACACGCACAAAACGAGGCCTCCTGGGGGTGGGGGGGTATGCGAGTGGGTGTGTATGTGTGTGTGTGTGACTGTAGATGTGTGGGTGTTTGTGTCTGAGTGAAATATGCCTTCCTTCCTCTTTGATAATTAAAAAAAAAAAAAAAATGAATGACAGGCAGAAAAGACAAAGATACTAAAGACTTTCATCTTTGACTACCAGAAGAATTAGTCCTTTATTTTTATTTTTGTTCCCCTCCCTGCTTTATGAGCTAGACTGTATAATCTCTTTCTCTCTCTCTACCAGCTTCTACTCTGCTTCTTGTAGGCTCCACTAGCTGTCCCTCTTTTGTTGCCATGGCAACAGGACTATAACATGCTACCACTGTTTTGCTGCCACCACACCATGGTCTAAGTAGTAGTGCACCATTTGCACCAGGTGCAAATGGACTAGGACTGACTCCACCTACTGTATACATTTACCAAATACATAAGAGAGTTTGTGCAGACTGAATGTGTATGCTTTGAGACTGTTTCTTTATGTCAGCACTAGAGCAGCACTGTTTTATAAACTGTGATCATTCAGTTCTACAATAGACTTTAGGAAGGACAAGTAAGAGATATACCATATATCAAATTAACATGTAGACTTTTTTCAAATAACTACCCCACAATTCATGCCAGGAATATGCTGTACTCTCAAGCTTTCTTGTATACTTATTACTCAATAAAAAGTTAAGTTAACTTCAATAAATGGATAAGGGCTAAATACCACTGGGTGCTACTGATGAACTTAACCTTTGCATACTGCGGTTAAATTTTCAACCCTTGTGTCCGAAACCATAAAAATAAAGAGATTTGACTTGTAGCTCTGAGATTTATTTCACACTTTTTGGAAAACAACAAGTACTTTTTGGCATATATCTGAAAGGTGCTATATAAAAGATTATTTAAACACAAAGCAAAACCAGCATGATACAAATTCATTAAGCTCACTATTATGAGAAGAACGCATTCTTGTGTCATTTTCAACTTTCTTTTTTTTAAAACAAACAAATAGAAAACTGCACTGCATCTCAATAGGCAAATTCCACTAGTATGATATCATATTAAAATGGGACAATGAAAGCTATAAAGCTGGCTGGTTATCTGACTAACAAAACAAAAAAAAAAACAAAAAACAAGGAAATTGATAAAAGCAGGGCCTGACAATTTTGTCTTTCAAAAGGACTTTGACAAAACACCTAATGAATACTTGCTGCACCTATTCAGGTCATCATGAATATATGAGTACAACAAGCAAAGTTGAAAGCTTTCACCCCCTTCTAAATTAAACAAGAAAAAGGAAATACATTCAGGTGAAGAAAGCGATAAAGGAGATAATATGAATTTGCTTTTACCTTCAGTTTAATTGTGAACAGAAGAAAGTATGGTCATGAATGCACTTATAAGTTACAATAAGAAATACAATCACTTTTGTAAAACCAAGTAATGCTATCTAAAAGAGATTAACAATTAATGCAGCACAATGAAAATATTCAAATGAAATTGTTATTCAGTAAGTATCAGGAAACTAGTAGATTGATGGCTTCTACTGAATGGATGGTTTAATTCTAAAACTGACGATTTTAGTATGGATAAAGTCTAGGAAATGTACTGGTCGAATTGACTAGCAATTTTAACCACATTAAAATAAATAAAATCAGAAAAAATAAGGCCTTCTCACATTTATTACCTTCACTAACAATAACACCTAAAACAGATTAATAAAGCAGCACAACTAACATATTTACACTGTATCTGAAGATATTTGCTTTAATTATTAAGCAATTAGTAAATTAATTACTTCTGCTCAATAGAAAGTTGACTACGTTCAAGAAAGGTAATAGTCAATTTGATTTGCAACGTACCAATTTCAATCATGTCTTTCAAAATATACAAAAACAGAAAAAAATGAAGACCTCCACAATTTCACTAGCTTCTCTATCAATAAAAAATGATTAAAGAAGCAAACTGTTAAACCCCAATATTGCTCTGAAAAAAATTAAAACGTTTTGAACAAAACCACTGACATTCTCCACAGGCATTAAATGGATTATGGTGAGAAGTAGCTAATTCTCATTTTGCGTGTATATCACTGCTGATTTGTTAACTTCAAGGCAACTTTGACCATTCTCATGCATGAGCTTCTTTCTGATCTGACGTAAAATTTCTAATTATTTTCTAGCTCACCTCAGTAAAATGACAAAAATTATTTGTGTATATTAAAATAAAACCTTCAAAGCTGATAAAAGATCAAAAACATTTATCACTTACAAAGAACAAAATAGCTGACCTGGAAAGATCACTCTCCCTGCAGACTAACACAGGAGACCTTCCATAATGCTGTGGAATTACTGGCATCAGGATATTTGAACATAATGAATACAGCAAAAGCAAGAGTAAAATTTTCAACCTAGTGTTGTGAACCTGGTTTACTATTAAAAGTGTTTGCCATTCAGCAGAATAATGAAATAAAAATTAAACTAAAAGATACTCAGGGATTCAAGAGAAAAAGACAGACAGTCTTCATAATTGTGATGGGATAAATAGTGTTTAATTAGAATGATAAAAGTGGGGAAAGGTGAAGGATTTAGCAAGCTAACTGATGATCTGTTCATTAGAAGTGTTTGAAGCTTCTATTCTAAAAGCTGTGTAACTCTGTACTAGTTCTTACACTTCAGGCCAGTGTCTAGAGGTGTATGCGTGTGTGTTACTTTTCTAACAAGAATTCTACAATTTAGTGTTATTTAAAAAAAAAAAATAAAGTTGTAAAGACTCAAGGAAAATTAATACAATGATGAGGGACATTATTTTTCAGTCTGCAGTTATTTCAAGAGATATGTTTAAATTTGCTAGGATGGCAAAAGACGGCAAGTGGGACTTTGGTTTGCATTGCTGTTTCTGTTGCAATTGTCCCATTTCGCCACTGGCCTCAAACAAAATTGTGTTAGTAATGAGATCCTATCTCTCCATTCAATCAATATTTTAAATAATGCCTTTTATAACTAACACTCACAGAATAATTTACAGTGGTTATAAAATGATATCTGTCATTAATTGTTCATATTTATTGTGCTTTTACTGTGATACTTAATTAAAGGTTTTGCCAAAATTCTACAGATCTCCTGAAGGGATAACAAATAAAAACAAGAATAAAACATATTCATATTCTGTGAATATTCACCCACCCTTCAACTATTATTGGTTGTCAGCTAAGTTATGAAAAAACATTACTTGACATGATTTTTGTAATGTGATTTTGTGATGAAGATGAGATCATGACAAAACAGTACATAGGATCCATTAGTTTAGTATATACAACTGAGTATTGTGTGGCAAGAAAAAAAAATGTTAACATTGCATTGTCCTTTGAAACCCTCTCCACCCCAAAATTCTTCTCCCCTCCAGTTTGAAATACTGTACAAGGTTTTTAAACATCATTTTCTTTTCCTAAAACACCAACACAGGTGTAGTTAGTCTGGATAGTTTCCATTAACTGTGCACAGTTTACTGAAATTCAGACAGCCAAGATACTACAAATATTGCTGTCTCAGCCATCCCTTGATGAGTCACAAATGTGTGTGAAACATTTCATGTTCTCTTAAAGCATGCACTGGCAAACTGAAGTCTGTAGAATCTGGAATGTTTCCAATAGGCCTGCTGTCAATGATACAATGATAAAGGCATTATATAAATAAATCATTATACAAATAAATAATTTCATTAAATGCTTCATTTTATTTGAATGCAAATGTGTTTTCTTTTTTAACCCAAAAACATTTTCTGTTGGCTATTACTGTATTTTTTTTAATATGGACAATAAACTTTTAAAACCTCTATGATACAAAAAAACAGTTTACATAGATATTTATTTATGACTGGTATTATGCTGAGTAAATTTCAGGGTGAGTGCAACTTGATCATCTTCAAGACATGTTTGCTAAACTGTGCTTCAATGGGGAGGCAATAGATTTCAATCCTTCATTAGATTTATTTTATGTAGATGAAATGCTTTTAAAGACTCCAGTCCACTCCCAAGTCACAATGTCAAGAAATACTGAGTTATAAATATTCAACCACAACTAGCTTTTTTTTGTGGGGCACATCATTCTCAACTCCAGAAAAGAAACGGTTTGCTTGTCAGGGCACCCTTTTAAAATGTGGATTGTGCAACCAGCACCAAGTTTCATAGTGCAATGACAAAGTGAAAGATTAAGGCTACATCCATACTACACCATTTTAATGAATAAATTATGTTTTTAAAATAAAGAAATCTCTGTCCACATTAAAACAACCAAAATGCATATGACGTAGCTGTTTGCCAATACTGGGCAATTGTGCTTCAGCAGAAAAACTGGTAATGTCACTGGTCACAAATCTGTCCCAAAACTGTAGTAAATGGTAAATGACTTGACTTTTGCACATGTATGCAGCATTCATACTGTACAAAAATGCAATTTAGAGGCTTACAGGTAAGCAACACAACAAGCACCATGGAAGGCAAAATGTCTGTCCATAATATGCCAAAGTCAATATCACATTTTTCAGCACTTTTATTTCATTTTCCACAAATTATTCTGAACATTAAATGAAATCCACACAATCCCCAGTGCTCTTTCCTAAGCAAGCCTACATCAGCTCTGCCCATGCAGCCAGGTAGTATTGAGTATGAAAAATATACAGCAGGGATCAGAAGAGGAAGTGTTTTGAACAGGTGGGGGTAGTGCTGCTGTTTGCAAATGGTTTGGTTTTCCCAGGATAACAGTTCAACCAGTACAACTTCTAAAGATAAAACATGTTACCACATGTGAATAGAGCACCCTAGCACATGCAGCACCTGCAACATGCCCTTCTACTTCACTGGTAAAGCAAACTCTGATGCATAGTGTATGAGAAGACAATTTGCTGTCAGTCAAGGATTTAAGAACTACAGTGACTGCAGTATTTCAGAGCACACTGTCCCCTACTGTTTGTGTATCTGTTATGATAAGCTGCTTTTACTGGTCTTTATATTTTCACATTGAGTTTGTATTTTTGTTTTGCAGGTGAACTGAGCTTCCTAATGATTGTGAGAAAGTCTGTCATGAATGGTTAAGTTACAGTGTTGTGTTATCTCATCTTGTTTACTGTTCCGTTTTGTCTTTGTCTACTCACCATACTTTGTGTCGTCCCATTTTAAGAAGGATTAGCAGTTTGAAATGTTTAACTTACTTAACATTTCCCAAATTGTGTGCTCCTATGATCTAGCGTAAGTGTACAGTGGTTAAAAAAAAAACCCAAAAAAAAACGCAACTGTTCCAAAAGATTAGCTAATTTCTATATGATGTTTGACATGTTTATCTTTAGATAGATAGATAGATAGATAGATAGATAGATAGATAGATAGATAGATAGATAGATAGATAGATAGATACTTTATTAATCCCAAGGGGAAATTCACATAATCCAGCAGCAGTATACTGATACAAAGAAACAATATTAAAATAAATAGTAATAAAAATGAAAAAATGAAAAAAATAAAAATAAAAATTAATGTTAGCATTAAAATTAATGTTAGCATTTAGCCCCCCTTCAGTCTGTCACTGAAGCTACTCCTCTGCCTGGAGATGACACTGTTAAGTGGATACAGTGGATTATTCATGATTGACAGGAGTTTGCTTAGTGCCCGTCGCTCTGCCACAGATGTTAAACTGTCCAGCTTTAATCCTACAATGGAGCCTGCCTTCTTAACAAGTTTGTCCAGGTGTGAGGCGTCTTTCATCTTTATGCTGCCACCCCATTATATATATTACCTTTCTACAAAGCATTCATTCACATCTTTAAACATGGTATGTGGAAGTGTTTGCGACACAGTGTTTCTTGCATGCCTTGGTACATAAATGCAAATATTTTTACTAAAGGTTCTGCAAAAGGTTAGATGAGTTTTGTAATTCAGTTTTAAGAATTGGTTGGGCACTTTTTTCAAAACTGTTTTAACTTGAGCTGTCAAAAGCACCTTAAAAGATACCGTATTTTTCTCATCATTTGATGTAGTTTAATGGTTCTGTCTGATTATTTATTGCAGACCACTCATAGAAATACATGTCGTCAGACACAGACTGAAGAAATGAATTTCTTTATGTTTAAAAAATAGGATTAGATATACTGTTGTCCTCTGTGACTCTCTGACCAGTCAGAAAAAAACATGTATATGCAAATACCTAATTTAGAACCATTATAAAGGATGTAAATGTATATACATGAATTGCGATCTGTGAGTTGTGATGTAATGAATTAAAAACATTGTCTTCTTTTATATAAAACCGCCAAATAGAAAGAGATAGCAATGTTTACTGATTTACAAACACTGATGCTAGCAAGGCAGGCAAGGTTTTGAACACAATGCATACAATGGAAAAATCAAAATTAAGTAAAGGAGACATAATGTAAAATAAAAATTGTTGGAAAAAAACATGCTATTTGAGAAGTCTTTTTGAGGCGCAGCTGTTCATGAAATTGTTACATTTTGGGGGAAATAAACAGTTTATTTTGATAACATTTCATATCATTAATGTGGAAAAATATACCAGGCTTATAAATACAGTATATAAACCAACAACATGTTTCCTCTGTGACAAATTGTTGTTTGAACTTCTCACAAAAACAAACCTTAATCCAGTAATGGTGACATTCATCCATCCATTATCCAACCCGCTATATCCTAACCACAGAGGCACGGGGGTCTGCTGGAGCCAATCCCAGCCAACACAGGGCGCAAGGCAGGAAATAAACCCCAGGCAGGGCGCCAGCCCACTGCAGAATAGTGACATTAAACAATCAATTCATTTGGCATTCTAAGCAGTGAGTTAATCATTACTTACACTCAGAACTGCCAGAATTGTTGAACTAAACTAAACTAGGATTCAGAAGTGTAGCACAGAGATTACAGTTATTGAAAATTAGCTAGTAAGATAGTACTGACTCCAACTTTTTCTATCCATTACACATAGTTGACTGGTCTCAGATGGTGGCAATGAGAGAGGCCTCCAAATAAAGCTGAATTTCCTGGCCTGCTCCGGGGACAATTACAGGACTTTACTAGCCTTGTGACAGGTATCATCATCCTGGTGATCAAGCCTATTCACTGTTAGGTACTCTGGTGAAATGAAGAGGTACTCCTATTAGCAATGATTGTGTAATAATATAGCACTAAAATGTTATTCTGATCCGAAGTAGATGGAACAAACTCCACAGGGTTATACTGTACTCAGTGTTTTGTGAGCTGTTGACAACAGGTGGCATGAATGCATAAAGTCTTGAAGTTTCTAACCTATCCCAGCAATCTTATCAGGTTCAGCAGCAGATAGTATTCATCATATTAAACTTTTTTTTTATTGTCCAATGTGTGCATTCTGTAGCTCACTGTGAACACACACACTTGCCTTTTTGGGTTAGGTGTAAAACTTGTGTATGTCATTAACTATCACACTCCACATCTATTCTAGAATTATTCGAAGATGCATTTTTTGCCACCACTGGCATTTTTGCTTACCATATATACTCGAGTATAAGCCGAGGTACCTAATTTTACCTAGAAAAACTGGAAAAACGTATTGACTCGAGTTTAAGCCTAGGCCTAGGGTGGGAAATGCAGCAGCTACTTGTAAGTTTCAATATTCAAAATAAATACCAATAAAATTACCGTACATTAATTGAGGCATCAGCTCATTAATTGAACACACAGCCTGGAATGAGTCTCACAAAGGCTGCACAGCACCACACAAGAGCCTGCAGCAGTTCTTCTACCAAACCAGGTACAGTGTAACCTCGGGTCACGACCGTAATTCGTTCCAAAACTCTGGTCATAACCAGATTTGGTCGTTACTCAAAGTAATTTCCCCCATAGGATTGTATGTAAATATATTTAATCTGTTCCAGACGATACGAACTGTATGTGAATATATATTTTTTAAAGATTATATATAGTTAATTATACCATAGAACACACAGTGTAATAGTAAACTAAATGTAAAAACATGGAATAACACTGAGAAAAACCTTGAACAACAGAGAAAAATAACACTGCAAGAGTTCGCGCTATAGCACTACGAACCGCTCCCTAAAAACACTTTTTTTTAATGAGTTAAGCACAAGGAAAAAAATGAACATTTGAAAAATCCATAATTTAATAAACCACCAATAAAAGTAACATTGCAACAATGCACGCCACGAACCGATCGCTGTAAACAGAAGTGAATTGGAGGTTAAAATCCAATAGAAATAAGTCTTTATTAAATACAAGGTTAAAACAATGCTCGAATCTGTCTCTTTAAAAACAAGCCGGGTGCATTCTTTAACTGCTTTGTCAGCCTTATGCAGCTAGCCCTCTATCTCTCTCGTGTGTGTGTGTGTGTGTGTGTGTGTGTGTGTGTGTGTGTCTCTCTCTCACTCTCTGTCTACACAGGGAATTCACAGGGAGAGACTGAACATGTGCGAGTTGGCAGGGGCAGCGGGACCTGACTTGAATATAAGCCCAAGGGTGACGTTTTCAGCACATTTTGGGTGCTGAAAAACGCGGCTTATATTCGAGTATATACGGTATATGTTCCTAAATTTATAAGACCATATAAACACTAAGTAGTTTTAATTTAACACTGGCAATTTTACTGTGCACTTTACACTGGTCAGTGTCACAGGGTCAATTTTAATTAATTATAACTCTGTTTCAAAATACAGGACTGCGTGTTTTCTGGGTGGTGTCCCATAACTAGTGACACAGTGGCCAATGAATACTTTATTATTAGGACATTCATCTCAGCATATTAACGTAACAGCTAAAAGTTTAAGCAGAAGTATGTATTGTTTCTAGGCACTGAAGACATTAAAAAAAGTAAAGGGTGGATAATGCATCATTCCAAAGTCTGACAGTTAGAGTCTGTATAGTATAGATAAGCATGGACAACTGGGTAAATAAATACCAGTTTAGAGAAAAAAATAGATGAAATATTTAATTACAAAAAAATCTCTATGCCAAGTCTATGTTTGCTTCAAGGAACAAAAGTACATAGCCCCTTTTCCTGCTTCAGACAGAAGTCACAAAACTGTAGCTTGAGTATTCTGTCCATATGGAACCCTGGAAGTGGCACCAGCCCATCACAGGACAATTTCACACTGAGCCAGTTCAACGTTAAAAATTAACCTTGCATGCACATCTTTGGGAAGTAAAAGAACAAAAGTATAATCCAGAGGAAAAAGAAGACATGAAGACACAGGGAAAAGGTGCAAACTCCACACAGACAGCAACCAGACATACAGTATAATTCAATCCTGCGCGTCCAACCACTGTGTCAGTCTGCAGAGTTTTTTAGTTTATTAAATAAGATTCAGAACATTTACAGCAATTTGAATGTTTTACAGTACATTATATAAGATGCAGCTTTGAAGTTAATAAACTGTGTGACCAAGACTATAGGATAATAGGATTATAAGGGAAAACTAGCATTTTATTTAACCGTATGCATTAAACAAAGGGGTTAGTAAAAAGTTTATGGAGAAAGCTAAATGATGCCAAAGAAAAAGCACAGGAGAAGAAATGTAGGCAAGATGGTGATCTAACTCAATGATGGCATCATATTAACAGAGATAGTTGTGGGAGGTGGGAGAAGATAGAGGTGAATGAAGACAAGTATTAGAGGGGCTAATTATAAATGGTTAAGTTCCAAAAGACAGTGTGGACCAAGTATTAAATAACTGTAGAAAACAGATCCACTAGATGTTATTCTTCTGAACCATTGGCTAAACAAAAAAGTTATTTTAACACAGCATTGAATTCTGGGATGCAAATAAACATGTTAATACAGCAAACTCTGGGACAAACATGCAAATACACAGTAAAAGTTAGGGTTAGGGTTAAATAAGTTCAAATAAGCTAAGTACAGTATATACCTTTAAGAAAAATGTGAAATGGGAGCTTTTGGGTACTTTGTTATCTAACTTGTACTACATAATCAGTTAAAATTTAAATTTAACTTATAATTGTCAATAATCCACTTTTTGGCTAATGTCAGTTACTAAAAATGTGTCAAGTCACGGTATAAAACAAAGCACCTTTTGGAGTGACAGAGGCTCCTACTCATCTCTGGAGAGAGATGGAAGTGAAGCAGACAACTTGCCTGCTTTCAAAATTATACAGGTTTTTAATATGAGAACACTGTGCCTGCTATAAATAGGCGAGTTATAAAGACACACTGAAAATGACCTGCTGGCTAAGGACAAAATAATAGCTGCTGATATGAAGTAAAAATTCAAGGGAAACAAGCCTGTTTCATTATGGTTCACCTTTTTAAATTTTTTGGATTAAAAAGAATGGACTCTTAAATTACACAGACATCTCTCTTTTGGTTACACTGATGGACACTCATTTGAATCATTCAGGTTGCATCTTTTATTTAACTTTTCAGTTCTAGTATTTAATATCTAGTTTTTCTGAAAATAAACACAATTAATGATTAAATTCAAGTATGAATATTTCAGTATTAAAACTTGTTGTTTTTATTGGTATACTCTGCCTCCATTGTGCTTGTTTGAGTGATTCCCAATTTGCTTAGTTCTTCAATGGTAGTGATCAGGCCTCATTGGATTATGTCATTTATGTTTGTTCAGATGCAAGTTGTGCTCATTCTGTTAGCATTGTGCAGCCCTTTTAGGGGTAACAGTGAGAAAGCTGGGGGAAATTGGCATGTCTATGGATCCTGCTGTGGTATGCTAAAACTGAGGTTTCCTGCCTCTATTGCTCTGATTTGTGCTGCCCTTTCAAAGGTTATTAGGTAAGTCCCAGCAGGAGCACAGCTCTTGAAGTGGCTCCTGGCCTGTGCTAAAGGTATTTTACAGTGGTGTCCATCTAGGTGAAACACCCATGGGCAGGAATACACTCTCGACCCCTGTAAAGGTATTCTTGCTTGCTCTGTTTTGAAGTTAAGGTTGCCAGCCTTGGGCATATTGCTTGATTTGATTTGTTTGCTTGAGATATGAGTGACGAGTTGAAGTCATGGAGGGTACATCTAAATCAAGGTTAATAATTTAACCATTTCCAGTATTAACTTCTACACTAATATAAAAGAATCTTAGAGGTACTGTGGTTTTCATGGACACTTTGACACTGCAAAACAACAGTGAAAGTCCAACAATTTATGTCTACTAAATAGTATTTTAATCCAGAGTTATATACAGGTATGTACGTACAAAAACTCCAAAGGTTGACTGAAAGATGTTCAAAGAAGATTAAAAGCTGTGCATGATCAAATTAACACTACGTCAACATTTTACCAATGCCTGAATCTAACTGTTAAAACAGAACATTCAAATAACTGAAAAAAAAAAAATAAGGAAAAATAAAAAATTGCATCATGCCTTTAAATAAAGAAAAAAAAAAGAGTTGATGTGGTGTCATGTACTCACGAGACAATCACTCCATCCTGTACTGTTGTAGCATCTGTATCAAAGCACTCTACTGACTGTACCATGTCAGTCAGCTCAAAACCCCAAATTTAATATCCTCTCGTACAGTATATCCTCTATTTTACAAGAGTTGTGGAGCTTTAAAACAGTTAGCTAGTCTGCTAAACAAATAATCTGAATTCCTTTCCATGTCAGTATGTCAGTGGTAGCAACTGGAGAAAAGAAAGGAAAAAAAAAAAAACCTGATTGAGTGGTACTTCCTTGTAACAAATTTCTACAAGCAAGTGCTCTGTGCAATTTTCAGGAAAAAAAAAATGAATGGGGATGGAGAGCATTTAAAAATAAAAAAACAAACACCTTTTAGTGTGAAACATACATTACTTAGTGATTACAACAGTACTATTATTCATGATTTAAATGGATTTGTATACATACTGTATTATATGATTATTCTGCCATATTTTTATAAATATATATTTACATAAATATAATATATACACAGTATATTTAGCTTGAATTTATACAGACATCCATCCATCCATTATCCAACCCGCTATATCCTAACTACAGGGTCACGGGGGTCTGCTGGAGCCAATCCCAGCCAACACAGGGACAATAATAAGGAATTTTAGCATGTACTAAGAGTATCAGATGCTACAATGGATTCAGAAAGTATTCAGATCCCTTCACTTCCTGCATGCTTTATCAGTTGTATATTTAATGGATAAATTTGCCATTTTTACTCATCAATCTACACTCACTAACTTACAATCACAAAGTGAAAATACATTTTAAGATAGTTTTGCAAATGTATTAAAAGTTAAAAGCTGAAATCACTCATTCATGTATGTATTCAAACCCTTCACTATGGTACTCCAGATTCTAGTCAAGTGCATCCTGTTTGGTTTAATTATTTTTGAGATGTATCTAGAACTTGACTGGAATCCAAGTATGGCAAATTGAATTGACTGGACATTATTAAGAAAGTCACATGCCTGTGTATATTAGGACCCACAATTCAAGACATAAATTGTCATAAATTCCAAGGAACTCTCTGTAGACCTCTGCGATCAAATTGCTGTGAAGCAAAGATCGGCACAAGAGCATAAAGCTCTGAGTATTCCCAGGGCTACAGTTGCCTCAATACCAATGAAACTGAAGATGTTTGGAACCACCAGCACTTCCTAGAGTTGGCCATCCAGCCAATCCAAATAACCTGGCATGTATTCTGAATCCACTGTACATGCATACTAAGAAAGGGCCCTTAAAATGTAAGCATACTGACTAATACTACAAAACATGAACAAAGATGAAGGTCAGGCTTAAGAGTTGTTATATCACAGAATACTCAGGTAACAGAGAAAAGCAGTGTAGAAAAGTCATACTGGGTTATTTTGTAAATTATTAATAATGTAAAGAAAAGGTGAATAATATAAAAGGTGCAGCTAATACGATATGCTGCTGGTTGGCTGGCTGTCTACCTATTAAAATGTTTTAACATCTAAGTGCTGGCTTACTGGAATTCATTAAGCCATTCAACCTTCTGATCTTTTCTCCAAAACGAACCACCCTTACAGAGCTTAAGATTAAAAAACCTAGCAGCAGATAAGAAACTTGCTGATGATCCTGTATTCCTGTTGTACAAGAGACCCTTGTTCTGACAATGTGCTCCTTTACTCTGCTTTGACAGCAGTTTGTTTCTAGAAGTTAATTTAAGGTCAGGCTAAATGCAATTCATTCTGTAATTTGAGAGTTTACTTTCTTGTCTAAGAGGGCTGTGTGTTTTTGGGGTGGAATCAGGTTATGAGGTAAAACAACCTATTTTTCAGGGAAAATGTTACCCCTGAAAAAAAAATGAAGACAAAAAAAACCCTGAATAATGGAATATCCCCATGTTATTGAATTCTTTAGGCTTAAAAACATTCAATTCAAGTGTAGTGCAACTTCTGAGGGATTCTGAAAAGTTATTTCTACTGACTACAAATGTAGACTATAAAGACAATAAAAGATTATAACTATTTTAAGATTTTCTTGAAAATTACCAGACCTTTCTTTTACATGTCACCATGTGCCTTTGGAAATTAAAGCAATTCTTGCATATTTCCCGTTCTTGTAAAACATACACATGTGACGTGTCATGTCACTCTTTTAAAGCACTGATTGCATACAGAATCAATTAAGCATGATCAGTTCTGCAATTCATTTACATTTATTACAAATCCTCTGTAGCAATATAAAATAATTTTCATCAAATGAATGCCAAAAAAGTAAAATAATAAAATATACAGTAAATAAAATATTTTGCAACAGTAGATGTAATATTGTATTGTTCTACCAAAACAACCTCCTTTCAGCAGGAGTGCCAATACTACAATCCCCATTTTGGCACAGCTGGGTTGCCCTTATCAATGATCACTTTAAAGGATGCATTTTATTTTTCTTTGCTTTAAGGATATCTGCTTACATCACAAACTTAACAACAAAACATTACAGAAACAGTTTTGTGAATCTCTCCACTGATTTTGCCTGTAAGCTGATGACATGTCTGTATTAATTCACCATGATGAATTGTTGCACATCTAAATTCAGTATTAAGCCATAGTGAGCCCCCCGGGAATCTATTTTACCGATTTCTTGTAAATGTGGGCAGTTGTTTATAGCACGTCCACTCATTTTGGACTCACCCAACATGTCCACTCTTACTGACAAGAACTTAATTATATTTTATGTACATTATATCTGCTGAAAAAATAATTATGTTGAAGGTTAAGTAAGAAACCAATTAACAAAAGAAAGTCAGAAGCACAAGACCTATTTGTAAACAATGTTAATTGTTGAGCATGCTGGTTATATACAGTATGCAGTACGCACTAACAAATTATTTGATCTGCCTTTCAGTCTTTAAATATTTACTTGTAATTAGTTGTTTTTCTTAAACTTGTCGAATTTAATTATAGCTAACCTCTTTTCTGCCAATTGTGAAAGTGCAAATATATTTGGATGACAATACTGTTTCTAAATACTGTTACTCTACTCTAAATACTCTAAATACCGTCCAAATAATTGAGAGATGACCAAAATATTTGATTTTATTTAACTGCTCTGGGTTTGTTCTCACCTTGTGCCCAAAGCTGCTGGGGTAGGCAACAATGCCTATGGCCATGAACAAGATTAAGGGTAATTCCATGTTAAATCATCACACTCTTGGATGTCATTGTCAAAGATTTTAACGAAACCTGGCATGTTAATTTGGTCATACGGATAATCCATACATGTCTTGGATCAATATTAAGTGAGATTTAAGCTAACAAGGTTTGAACTTGTTTGGGTTTATAACTTTGACTGGCTATATCTCCCTAAATCCTGTTGTACAGAAATGACTCTATGTTTTGCATAAATACTTAATAATATATTAATAATAATAATTAATATTTTAGGAGACCCAGGCCCCTCCTGGGCCCCATGATCATCAGAGGTGACTGTGTGCAGAGGGTACAGACCTATAAATACCTGGGAGTTCAGCTGGACTGTCAATATTGATGCTCTGTGCAAGAGAGGACAGAGCCGACTATACTTCCTTAGAAGGCTGGCATCCTTTAACATCTGCAATAAGATGGAGCTGGACAGTTTGACATCCGTAGTAGAGCGACGGGCGCTAAGCAGGCTCCTGTCATTCACAGAGAATCCACTGCATCCACTGAACAGTATCATCTCCAGACACAGGAGCAGCTTCAGCAACAGACTGCTATTACTGTCCTGCTCCACTGACAGACTGAGGAGATTGTTCGTCCCCCACGCTATGCGACTCTTCAATTCCACCCGGGGGCGTAAACGTTAACATTATACAAAGTTATTGTCTGTTATACCTGCATTTTTATCACTCTTTAATTTAATATTGTTTTTTATTAGTATGCTGCTGCTGGAGTATGTGAACTACCCCTTGGGATTAATAAAGTATCTATCTATCTATCATGCTATCCCCAAAATGAAAAATTACCATATTATGAGGGCTTATAGTATTAAACATTAAATAGCAAAAAATCTATACTTTAAAATTGGTCATTTTTTTTAATAAAGCTAGCTTATTATGTCATGAACAACTCCAGAAAATTTGGTCTTTGGTTTCCAAATCGCTGTTGAGGTATCATTACTATCTGAAGTGTGCATCAAAACCACAATTCCTTATAATGCTATTGAATAGCAGTTTTTTGATCAGTAAATGGTACAGGTCTATAGGTGTGTTAAAAGAGACCCAAACAGTTTAAAATATATATTCTGTAATGGCCTTTGTGTTTCATATCAAATAGGTGATCTTTCATTTTAATAGGTGCAGCTGGATCTGATCCAGCTCCACCTCCTGGAGTTTTGTTTTTGCAGTGAAAACCTCACCATTCTCTGAACAATTAGCTCAATGAATACTGCATAAATGGACTAATGGGATAGGGCTTGAATTTCAGCATGAGATTGTAGAAATAGTGCCAATTATTTCAAATTATTGGTTTAACTTAATAAAGCAGAAAATCCTGTTGCTCTTTCAAGATAAAAAGGCTTTTGTTATTGCTATTTTATCCTACTATGGAACACACCCTGTAACCCTGCTTTGGATATACGGGTGTACAAAATCATTGGATGGTTAAAAATACACTAAATTATTTGTGCATGCCTTGAGAGTTTGATGATATGGCTAATCAGCAATCATTTAAACTTGTAACATTATACATTTGAATGAGGGGGAAATGATACTGAGATTGAATTTGCACTCATCCTCTGAATATAACTGACACGGTAAGAGATGTCTGTTCAGCAATCCATCCATTTTCTGACTGGCCTATTAAGTCTGGAATTCCAGTAGCAGCTGCCAATCCAAAGTGGGAACAAGGAAGCAAATATATAAACAATTTTCAAACTGTGTGTCTCTCTCTAGTCTACAGGCTTTTCAAAACTTTCATGTTGGCCACACATTTGTATGATGTAACTTATTTTTGGAGAACAAAGCAAATTTAATGATATGACATGTAATGGGCTAACAGAAGTGAATAACTGAAGGCATGCACAGTTAGCAGGGTTGTTGGCTTTGAAGCCAAAGTACTGATCATTAATATAAAAACTAAAATGTGACAAATGTACTGAGCAACTAATCTTAATATCATATCTTTATTTTCGGTCACTTTGGGGAGTAATACTTTTAGTGTCATCACATGTTTGCAAAAGCTGCATGCTGTTTGTGATTCTAAACTGTCATTCCAAGCTCACATGAAATCTGTTTACAAATCTGTTTATTTTCATTTTCATTTCTATTCTGTTGCCAAGGCTTTTATTTTGCTTCTATTTTATGTTTTAACCTCTGAACTACTGTAATGCACTTGCTCCCTGATGACTTTTAAAGTTTTACATGATAGTTCACTGACCTGTTTAGCAGATATATTTACTTCTTAGGGCGGCACAATGGTAGTGATGCAGCCTCACAGCAGGTTCACATCCCGGGTCATCCCTGCGTGGAGTTTGCATGTTCTCCCCGTGGGATTCCTTCAGGTGTCTGGTTTCTTCCCACAGTCCGAAGACATGCAGACTAGGTGAACTGACAATCCTAAATTGGCCCTAGTATGTGTTTATGTGTGCATTTGCGTGTGTGTGACAGTTTGCCCTGCAATGGAGTGGTGACCTGTCCAGGGTTTGTTCCAGCCTGGCACCCTATGCTAGTTGAGATAGGCTCCAGCAGATCCCTGCGACCCTGTTCAGGACTAAGTGGGTTAGAAAATTACTGACTTGCTTCTTATATGCCAATCATAACTTTCCTCTCTGAGCTCGAACCTTTGGTTATTTTGCTTCATAACTTTGGAATTCTTGCCTTTTTCAATTAGCCATAATCAATCATTTGACATATTTAAATGTAAACTAAAGACTTACTTATGTGATCAAGCATTTTAATTATTTCTCACCAACTTCTTTATAGGCTATTTACATGTTAATCTTAGTAAGATAAAAGTCACTCTTGGGACAAAGTACTATATATCTACAGTATCTGTATTTATTATGGTCTTGTTTCAGGCTATTACATGTAGAACTTGTTCTTTTCTATCTCTGTGTCTTTTTGCACGTTTTTATTATTTTTGTTTAATTTCTGTTTATGTACAGTATTATCAATGCAAAGTGCACAAGATACTTTCCTGTACACTTAAATAAATCTCTTAAAATCCCTGTGAAAGCACATAGAACATCCATTTGGGTGGTATGGAACCAAATAGGATGCAGACACCAGTTAGTAGTAGTAGTAGGAGTAATTACTGCTGTTAAGGTTAATGGAGCTCAGTCTACTTGGGCATAAGACATATTCTTCAAATGACAAGTTTGATTCCACAAAGGCAAAATTTCTGGGATGGAAAATTAAAGTACCAGTACTTTATGACTCTGAAAGTGTATTAACCAGCTAATGTCTCCTCAATACACTGAGACAAATAAATCTGACAACAGCTAATGTCATAAACCTGACTAGGTAACAAATTTCACTTTAAAAGTATGTAGTGAACTAACCAAACCAGCTTTAAAAAGTTTATGAAAATGAAAATATCCTGAATAATACTACTATTCAGTTTAATAATTCATGTGGCACTGCTATAATAAAGTTATATTTTTTATATTTTTTTCAGTATTGATCCATCCAACTATTTTCAAATGTGCTTATCCTGAGCAGAATTATGGAGAAGCTGGATCCTATCCAAGCAACCATCAAGTACAAGGAAGGAACAACCTCTTGAATGGGAACCAGTTCAAGCATTGATTTTAAGTAGAATTTATTTTTGTGTTACTTAACAGAAAATATTAGTGAACACATTTTTATGTGGAAATGGCCAGATAAATCAGGTAATCCATTATAAAAATATATTTATACACATATACATGTGCACTATTCACATCGATACTAACAGAGAAAGACATAAATACACTTGTTACATGATTTTTTAAGTATAAAGTATAAACTGAATTATTCATTTTTAAACTAACTTCAGTACCAGCATTGTTAACACTGGACTACAGAAACATAGCCTGGCCTGAGGATATTATAACGTACATACAGGTCAATTTTTTACTTTCAGCCTTCATTTTAAATAATCAAAAGCAACTCGACCTTAGATCATAGAACATGTACTATGTATCATGCTAGTGCAGTAAGGCTAGGTAAAATAAATGTTATTTTAAGGGTATAATTAACCAGTTCTCTGCTGTTGATCACTCTTAAGCATCTCACTTAAAGATGGCAGTGGGAAAAGCAGTCTGAAATAAGCTCACATTTGGTAGTCTCAAAGTCCAACTCTGCACTGTATTAACAATCACAATGAATTAGTTTGTCTAAAGAACTATGCACTGCTGTGAATTAATGTCTGCCATTATGTTTTATGAAGACTGGCCAAAGAAAATTGTAGACTATGTTCTAATTTTGCCAATATTATAAATTCCAGAACAAAATTCATTAAAAAGTAGTTGGTTTCATCCGTTACGGAAGATGGACGTCTGAAGCAGAGCTCCGTTAGCAGTGGTTTATTTTTTCTCTTACTTCTTATTATCCCGAGGTATCCTGTATTTACCCAACCCGAGGAGTTTCTACTACAGTATATAAATATGAGTAACAAGAAAGGCAGTCAGAAAGAAATGGAAAAGAAACTTAAAGCTACACCCAAATCTCGACAGGCATCAGGCACCAGTATAAGGTATGGCCTTTCAGAGACTGACCTGGAACAGGCAGGTTAAAGCACAGACATCCCAGGAACCTGCTCCACTGCAACATCTCCAGTTGAGAGCGAAAATGGGAGTGAAGGTGCAAGTGACGCAGGTCACGATAGCTCGCTGATTCCAGAAGATGACTTGAAACTAGAGATGGCCTTGCAGTCCGCACATTCATCTAATCCTCGCGAGCCGGAAGCATTGGCTGTAGCAAGGTTTGCCACTTCACCCGTGGAGCACAAAAGCTGAAACGATTTTTCCGAAGTGAAGGAAATGATCGCAACACTGTCCATGGCCACGAGTGAGCTCAAGAAATGAAGAAAGAAGGCTTGCTCAAGACAAACGAGAAGCTGTGGCTGGAGCTGCAAGAGATGCAGGAATATAAAGACTATATACAGAGTGTAAAGAGTATATACAGTATAATCGTTTTAATGCAGTCTTTAAAGATATGCTGAGAAAAATTGAGGAACACAGTCAGGAAAATGCATCTAAACTGAGAGAACTTGAAGATGGAATCAGAAGTAATAATATTAGAATCAAGGTCTACCTGAGAATCGTGAAAGTCCAAATCCAGTGAAATTTGTAGCTGATCTATTCTCAAAAATAACTGGAGAGGACTTTAAATCAGATACCGAGACAGCGGCAGCTTATCGCATACATGGATCAAATACCTTTAAACCTAGGTCTTTAATTGTCCGCTTCGAGAGATTACAATTTAAGCTTGATGTAATGGCACTTCTCAGACAAAAACAAGAGATTATATTAGAAAACAACCACATTTGTATTTTCCTTGATTTCTCACCCTCTGCTAAACGTGTGGAAAGCCGATATCAGATACAGTCTCTTGTATCCTGCCACACTGAAAGTAGAAATTCAAGACAAATATCACATTTTCTCTTCCACGGATGAAGCAGAAAAGGAATTAAGTAAGCAGATCCCGACATTTTTTTGAAATACGAAAATGAGTCGCATCCCGTCATGGTATGGCAAGAAGATATTACCTACTGTCTGATCTGCTTGCAATGATACGGGTACCATAATTATACATTCTTTTTTCTTTTTGGATACTTTTTATGTTTATGTTTTAATTATAATTGTAGGCTTATGTATGGAAAAAATTAAAGCAGATTTTTTTTTTTTAACTATTCTAAAGGAGACTGTTTAACATCATACCCTTGGTTTTTTGATATTGTTATTATTGCATTAGGGTTTACTAGGTTTATCCAGGGCCACTTTTTAACACCACTCCCTAGGTTTACTGTCTTAATATTTCAAGACTGATGATGATGATTTTTTTATGCTTATAGTATTTAGACTTTATCGGCAATAGATACTTCTACTTATTAATTCCCAAATGCCGCTGCTGGGGGGCTTGTTTTGTATTGGACGTGCTCTGTCTCTAGGCATACCAGAGGACCGGGACTTTGTGAAGTGGGGTCCAGCCTCACGTGGGGAGGCAAAATGGTGGGGTGGGGTGTGGGGGTCAAAGGAGAGGAGAGAAAGAGAGCAAGCTATATCTAATCTGTTATTTTAATCCTTATAATGATAACTAACAACGTAACAATAAGCTGCACGGCAATAACTCATGGGAACATTGGAAATTAAGGTTAAAGCTGTCTCACTTCCAGTTAAGACTACAAAATGACATCAAAAATTCAGAATGAATGTCTCCATGATGGCACAGTTAACTTTGTAAGCTGGAATGTTAAAGGCATGAATCACGAATTAAAGAGAAAGAAAGTATTCTCTTACCTAACAGGTTTAAACGCTAAAGATAGTATTTTTACAGGAGACCCACTTAATAAGCAAGGATCAGTTCTGGCTGCAAAAAGACTGGACTGGCCAAATGTTCCATTCCAGCTTTACAAAGAAAACTAGAGGTGTGGGAATTCTCATACATAGAACAGTCTCATTTGTGGTATCAGATGTAGTATCTGATCCTGAAGGGAGATATGTGATTGTCATGGGCAATTTATTTAACTGTAATGTGGTTTTGATAATGTGAACATTCATGCAAACTGAGTGTTTGAAATTATAACAGCTGGGGACTTTTGTTTTAAATCCACTCTTGGATAGGATTCCTGTCACAGAGGGATGACATCTAACACTGCAAAGACAATTACACAGTTTTAAACTGACCACAACCTATCAGACCCCTGGAGATTTCTAAACCCAAACTCATGAACATATTCCTTCTGCTCACCACTGCACCATTGCTACTCAAGAATTTATTATTTCTTTACAGATAATTTCTTGCCTACGATTAAATCCTGCAAGTACGATACTATTGTTATTTCCGACCATGCCCCTTTGATCTTGGAGCTAAAATCATTAGGCCCCACACACTCATCTCGCAGATGGCATCGTAACCCACTTCTATTAGCAGATGACAACTGTACAGAACTTATACCCAAACAAATCAGTTTCTTCCTAGAGACAAATACATCTTCAGAGGTATTTGCAGGAATACTCTGGAAAACTCTAAAGGCCTTCTTAAGAGGACAGATTATTTAATATCTTTCCCACAGAAATAAATTAGAAACCAATAAGGTATCAGAGCTAACCAAAGAAATTACTAGAATAGATTAAGAGCATGCCAGGTGTCCAAGTGAGGCTCTTCATAGGAAAAGGCAGGCACTGCATTCAGAGCTCAACCACTTATCAACTGAAGAAACTGAACAACTCATTTTGACTAATTTAAACTAGAACGTGGTACCATGCAAGGATGCCCCTTGTCACCATTCCTATTTGCAATTGCCACTGAGCCACTGGCAGTTCACTGTCGAAATGCTTATCAGATAAAGGGAATAATCAGAGAAGGACTTGAACAGAAAATTTCTCTATATGCAGATGATATGGTACTGTATATATCAGAGCCACAAATACTGTGGCTGCAGTCCTAACATCACTTACAGAATTTCAAAAGATCTCTGGTCTCAGAATTAATTTGAATAAAAGTGTGCTCTTTCCAGTGAATTCTCAAGCATACAATATCAGATTGGACACCTTCCCTTTTATCATTGCAGATCAGTTTTAATACCTAGGGGTAAATATCACAAATAAATATAAAGCTCTTTATCAACAAAATTTCGCCGTCTGTATGGAAAAAATTAAGCAAGACTTACATAGATGGTCAACCCTTCATCTCACTCTAGCTGGAAGAATTAACATTGTTAAGATGAATATCCTTCCTAAGCTTCTCTTTTTATTTCAGAACATTCCAATATACATCAATAAATCATTTTTAAGCAATGAGATTCAACCATAACCTCATTTATTTGGAACTCAAAAATCCATGTATCCAAAGAGCGACCCTACAAAGACCTAAGGCAGAAGGTGGCATGGCTCTACCCAACTTTCAGTTTTATTACTGGGCAGCAAACATACAAGCTATAAAAACCTGGAGATAGATAGATAGATAGATAGATAGATAGATAGATAGATAGATAGATAGATAGATAGATAGATAGATAGATAGATAGATAGATAGATAGATAGATAGATAGATAGATAGATAGATAGATAGATAGATAGATAGATAGATAGATAGATAGATAGATAGATAGATAGATAGATAGATAGATAGATAGATAGATCTTTATTGTCATTGTCACTTTTACAAAGGAACAACGAAATTGAAGGTGCAGTCGACTCAGTGTGAGGCATAAGAGTTAAAAAGACAAGAAGAGAGAAAATAGTAACAGACCGAATAGCAATAAAAGTACTTTACAAAATATACAAATTGCACTTGTTGACTTAAGGTCTATATTGCACATTGGGAGAATGATATGGAGCAATTTTATTCCAAGTTCAGGGCCATAATTGTTTTCGGATAAAAGCTGTTTTTAAGGCAGTTTTTCCTGGTTTTCATTGCTCTGTATCTCTTGCCCGATGGCAAAAGCTGGAATAGGCAATGTCAGGGATGTGATGAATCCTGTGAAATGTCTACTGCTTTTTTGCGGCATTGGGAGATGTAGATTTGTTCCAGAGTGGGGAGGGTACAACCAATCGTTCTCTCCGCTGTCCTGGCAACCCTGTGAAGCCCTTTCTTTTCTGAGGAAGTGCAGCTGCCGTACCACACACACAGTCCATACGTGAGCACACTCTCGATGGAACAGTGATAAAAGGCAAGGAGCAGATTTTTGGGGAGATGGTTCTTTCTGAGGATTCGCAGAAAATATAGTCGCTGCTGCACCTTCTTTAGCAGCTCCTTGGTGTTGGCACTCCAGGTCAGGTCATCCTCCAGCTCAATTCTCAGAAACCTGAACACCGGGACTCTCTCCACACAAACCCCACCAATGGTGAGTGGCTGGATGTCAGTTTTGTTTTTCCTAAAGTCAATAACGTGCTCCCATGAAATGGATCCAGGTCTGCTGGCATGCAGGCGATGATAAGACTCCGCACCAGTTTCTCAAAGCACTTCATGATGACAGATGTGAGTGCAACTGGGAGGAAATCATTCAGACTGTTCGTGCTGGATTTTTTCGGCAGTGGAACAATGATTGAGAACTTGAGGCAGGATGGGACAGTGGCCTGGGACAGGGACTGATTGAAAATCCTAGTGAAGATTCCGGCCAGTTGATCCATACAGTCTTTCAGCACCTGTCTAGCCACACCGTCGGGTCCTGCAGCCTTCCTCGGGTTCACCTTCCTCATCACCCGCCTCACCTCACACTCTTCCACCACGAGTAAGTTGCTGTTGTGAACAGGCGGCTGTAATGGAGGTGCCGTTGGTGTTGCCTCAAAGCAGACAAAGAAGATGTTCAGCTCCTCTGCCAGAGAAGCATCTCCCTCAGCGGCCGAAGAGTTGCTGGATTTGTAGCCGGTGATGTACTGGACACCCTGCCACATCTGCCTGGTGTGGTTGCTCCTCAGATGGTCCTCTATCCTCCTTCTGTACGCTGCCTTGGCCTCTCGGATGCCTCTCTTCAGGTTCGCTCTGGCTATACTGTAAAGAGCCCCATCCCCAGACCTAAAAGTAGTATTCCTAGCTTTCAGTAGACTCTGGACATCCCTCATCATCCAGGGTTTCCTGTTAGGATAAATTCTTATGTGTATGTCCCTGGTGACAACAACAACAAAATTTATTTATATAGCACATTTTAATACAAAAAATGTAGCTCAAAGTGCTTTACATAATGAAGAATAGAAAAATAAAAGACATAGTAAGAAATTAAAATAAGTCAACATTAATTAACATAGAATAAGAGTAAGGTCCGATGGCCAGGGAGGACAGAAAAAACAAACAAAAAAAAACTCCAGATGGCTGGAGAAAAAAATTAAATCTGCAGGGATTCCAGACCATGAGACCGCCCAGTCCCATCTGAGCATTCTACCTCACATAAATGAAACAGTCCTCTTTGGATTTAGGGTTCTCACGGAAGGACTTGATGATGATGGTCATGCAGACTTCTGGCTTTTAATCCATCAATGCTGGAGAATCATGATGCTTTGAGCAGATGGTGGTGGCGCAGGCTGCCACCACAAAAAAAAACGGAAAAAGAAGCAGAAAAGAGAGTAGGGGTTAGTACAGGTTTTAGAGCCACCATCAATTGTTATTATAATGAATTGAACATACAGAGTATCAGGATTAAATTAAATTGAAGTTATGAGAAAGCCATGTTAAAGTAATGTGTTTGCAGCAGTTTTTTTTAAAGTGCTCCACTGTATTAGCCTGGCGAATTCCTATTGGCAGGCTTTGCAGATTTTAGGTGCATAACAGCAAAAGGCCGCCTCACCACTTCTTTTAAATTTTGCTCTTGGAATTCTAAGGAGACACTCATTTGAGGATCTAAGGTTACAATTTGCCGTTGTCCGTGCAGAACCTGATGTAATCCAGGACTGCCGTAGTGTGGTTCTCCAAGTCTTGATGATCCAAAACCTCCCAATCGGTTCTCTGGAAGCAGTCCTGAAACTGTTGGGAGGCCACCTCAGGCCATATGGTAACCTATGGTACCGCAGTCCAACTCTCACTGGAAATGGGCTCGACTTACTGCTGGCAATGCGGACCAAGCTCTGACACTAGTTGTACAAGGGCCGAACAGCTCTTATCAGGGGGTCCGGTACCCCATACTCCTGGAGCACCCCCCACAGGATTCCCCGAGGGATACGGTCGAACGCCTTTTCCAAGTCCACAAAACACATGTAGACTGGTTAGGCAAACTCCCATGCACCCTCCAGGATTCTGCTAAGGGTGTAGAGCTGGACCACTGTTCCGCAACCAGAATGAAAACCACACTGTTCCTCCTGAATCCGAGGCTCGACTATCTGATGGACCCTCCTCTCTAGAACCCCCGAATAGACTTTTCCAGGGAGGCTGAGGAGTGTGATCCCTCTGTAGTTGGAACACACCCTCTGGTCCCCCCTTTATAGAGGGGGACCACCACCCCGGTCTGCCAATCCAGAGGCACTGTCCCCGATATCCATGCGATGTTGTAGAGACATGTCAACCAAGACAGTCCCACAACATCCAGAGCCTTGAGGAACTCCGGGCGTATCTCATCCACCCCCGGGGACCTGCCACCGAGGAGTTTTTTAACCACCTCGGTGACCTCAGTCCCAGAAATGGGAGAGCCCACTTCAGAGTCCCCAGGCTCTGCTTCCTCATTGGAAGGCATGTTAGTGAGATTGAGGAGATCTTCGAAGTACTCCCCCCACCGACCCACAACGTCCCGAGTTGAGGTCAGCAGCGCACCATTCCCACCATACTGTATACGGTGTTGACACTGCACTGCTTCCCCCTCCTGAGACGCCGGACGGTGGACCAGAATCTACTCAAAGCCGTCCGAAAGTCATTCTCCATGGCCTCTCCAAACTCCTCCCATGCCCAGGTTTTTGCCTCAGCAACCACCGAAGCCGCATTCCGCTTGGCCTGCCGGTACCTATCAGCTGCCTCCAGAGACCCACAGGACAAAAAGGTCCTATCGGACTCCTTCTTCAGCTTGACTGCATCCCTCACCGCCGTGTCCACCAACAGGTTCGGGGATTGCCGCCACAACAGGCACCGACCACTTTACAGCCACAGCTCCAGTCAGCCGCCTCAACAATAGAGGCACGGAACATGGCCCATTTGGACTCAATGTCCCCCACCTCCCTCGGGACTTGGTCGAAGTTCTGCGAAGGTGGGAGTTGAAGCTACTTCTGACAGGGGACTCTGCCAGCCATTCCCAGCAGACCCTCACAACACGTTTGGGCCTACCAGGCCTGACTGGCATCTTCCTCCACCATTGAAGCCAACTCACTACCAGGTGGTGATCAGTAGACAGCTCCGCCCCTCTCTTCACCCGAGTGTCCAAGACATATGGCCGCAAGTCCGACAACATGACCACAAAGTCGATCATCGAACTGAGGCCTAGGCCTGAGGCCTCATCATCAAAGTATTAAAGTATATTCAGTTGACAATATACTTTAACAAAATAAAATTGTATTTAAATCACTATAACAGACATAAAATGTCCATTATATCAACTTGTCATGTCACATCATTTTCCAACCTGCTTAATCCACACCAGGGTCATGAGGGGTGCTGGAGCCTATCCCAGCTAGCATAGGGCACAAGGCAGGAATATACCCTGGACAGGTTGCTGGTCCATCACAGGGTTCTGTAAAAGCAACTTTATTATGTATAAATTTAGATCCTTGACTGACTTCACTATCAAAAATCTTTCTGATTGTAGAGTTATACAAAATATCAGCATCAAATTGACTCATCAAGACTTTAAAATTAAAATCTCAAAGTAAAGTAACTCTGTTTCAGCAGTAGATCAATACAAAAAAATAAAGATTTCCAAACCTTCAGTATTACATGCAGCCACAAATTTGGCTGCCATTTATTGGGTCTGCAAAAATTAGCAGGAGCTGCAAGATAACACGTTTAAGTGGAATAACCAATACATGATAATCAATGGTTGCAAGAAGGTATTAAAAATAAAGGGTTATGAATTCCATGTGTCCAGTAAAACAGATCTACCAATTGAGTATTTATGGATTTGCTCACTCTTTGAATATACTTATGAGTTCATACATGCCCTTGTTGTCAAATTATGGAAGAGTTCAAACTTTAAATTACTCCCTCATTCATGTTTCACAGAATAACCTGCTTAAAATCTATTTTGCCAATTCTTTTCTATATCTTACACTGCAGTGACAGTGTTCAACATTTGACACAGAAACAGAAATAAAATTGGATCTCTGAAAGACATTTGTACTTTTATAATATGCCATCCTCAATATCTTTTTAACCTTAAAGGAAAACTATTGTTTCAAAAAAAAAAAAAAGCATGGTCTTGGAATGACTTCAAAATGTCGACAAGGCATAATTTACAGATGTAGTGTAGCTGAAGCTAGTAGTTTCCCCTTCCTTGAATTTCACCAGCCTCCATACTCTTGCATGATATAACAAATCAGGCCAAACTTATGAATAATACTGAGATAAGGTAAGTATATAAAAGTTGTGTTTATTAACTACTACAGTCAAAAAGAGCATACTTAGTTAGATCTAGAAACATGAATGCTCTTCATGTTAGCTATTGACCTGTTGTCTTGAATCATCTTCTGGCCAAAATCACACAAATGTAAAAATCAGTCAAAGGCAAGGGAATTTATTTTAATGAGGCAGTATTTATAACTTAATGCAAATTCTAAATGAGTGATATGGTTAAATTAATAATGGTCATGTTTGGCTGAAACATACTTAAGTATATGTTAATTTTTCAAATTTCCCCATTAAGTCTGCTACCTAATGCGGTACTTTCTTTTCTTTTAAATGTTTATTTAATGTTTGTATTAACATTTTTATGTATACTATTTAGAATAACGTGCAGTACGTATTCAGTTAACACTTAATGACATCTGTAACACTTTGTTGTACTTCCTCAGTAACAATATTCATTTTCCCCAATGTAAAAAAATATTGACCAGAATTCAACCTCTTTACTTTTTATTCTTTACACAGCTTTACTCTTACCTTTTATAAAAGACAGTGGTACTTGAAGTATGTGCATTTAATTATAGAAATTTTTATTATTTGTTTCCATCATTGCTAAAATTTTAATTCATACATAATTGCAATTTATTTATATAAGTTTTTTTGAGTTGCATTATATACTGCAAAAGCTATTTGGTAATTAGTTAGGTTATGTTAAGTTGATATAAGTATTTTCTTAGTTATGTTAAAATGTTTGCCTATATATTGGTGCATAGTCAAAGGGTGGTTGTATTATAACCCCCACAAGTTAAATTGAAAATGGAATATTCTAATTATTTCTTGTCACTCTGACTTTAGACTAGTTCAGTTTAAGCTCTGCCTTGCTGTTGGTAAGGCATGGCAGGCAAACTGTTTCAAACCATACTGAATGTATTGAATGTATTGAGGTACTAAAGTGAAGCCTATGTAAGTTTGCCATAGAAATGTAGCAACCTTTAAGTATAGAAAGTAACTGAAGATTAACAAGGGAAAGCTAAAATTGTAATAACACTGTAAACTTTTTTCCCCTTTTGCCTTTTATTCTGTGTGTGTAATACATTTTTCTGAATTTTTGTAATTTTTCTCCTTTTTAAATTTTCATTAAACCTTTAAAACCAAGTTTTGAATTGAGAAATTTCTTTATTATGCGTTTGAGTCATGCTGGATCCTGCTAGTGAACACAGCAGCTGATCAACTTAGGGAACATAGAAAAGGGCATAGCAACATATAATGTATAGGGTATTGAAAATGGTACTGAATTTCAATACTTTTCTTAGTGTCATATTGGAGTTTGAATGTTTAGAATCATGACAACCCTAGTAGGCATTATTCCATTAATTATGTAGCACATTGCAAGTGCACTAGCAACACACAAGCATCTCTATTACAACATCCACATTTTAAAAATAATGGTTCTACCTCTTTTATTTCTGTAATAGTTTGCTAAAATGTGGCTTTTCTTCCCAGGAACAGACAACCATTACTCAAAAAGCTATTTTTTGAAAACAAATGTATAACTGCTGCATTATCAACATTTGCATTGGCAATGGATGCCGTATCCTATGTTGAAGGATGCAGAGTATCCCCAGCACCCCACATTCCCATGGCTATGACATCACTCTATCTTGGCTCCAACAGAAATTTAAAACAGTAGGACCATTAATGACACACCTACCTTGAGACTAGTAGGACACCTTCTGTAGGTTAAAACTATTTGTACCATCTCTGTGATAGACAGAGAGAGAGACATGGGTAACAGAGCCTTCTAAAATCAGTCCTGTTCATAACCTACAATACTCACCCTGTCGTGAATTGCCAGGGCCCTTGCCTGGGCGGGATGCCTCTTCCTGGAAGGACCAGAGGAACAAGTGAGGACAGAGCATTACCTCCCCCAGAAAGCTAAATGGCAGCTCCCTGGGTGGCAGCAGTGCCTTGGATTCCTGCAGGGCTTCATGGGAGATGGAGTTCGTTACAGCCCTTTTGTGATCCGGTGGGCACTGCCAGGGGGTGCTGTTCCTGGGCCTGTGTGGGTGGATCTTCCATCACACCCGGAAATACTGTAGGAAGTGGGGCAACAAGCACCTGAAGCACTTCCAGGTGCCTTATATAAGGGGTCAGCAGACATTACTTGGTGAGCCAGAGTCGGGAGGAGAGAGACAAAGCTTGCCAAGGAGGAGTGGAGGAGTAAAAGAAGTATTGCGTGCTGTGCTTGTGCTATTTGGACTGTGTTGTGCCTGTGGGAAATGGGGAAGGTGTTTCCCAAGAGGTGAAAAAAATAAAAACAAACTTGTGCTTTTTTAAATGTGGATCCTGCGTCTGTCTGTGTCAGGTTGAGTGGCTGCTACACCCTCTAGAGTTGTCACAACCCTTTCTTCTACTCCTGTTTATTATACCTGAGATATCTTTAAAGTCACTGATCAATAGCACCTGCAAAAATGGCACTTGATTTCTATACCCACAAACACTAGGATTAGTGAAAAGAAAATAATCAAGGGAAAGTTGAGTAGACTAGTTGCCAGTACAAAGTTGTGTGTGTCTGTGAAAAACAAAACAGCAAGTGTAAGAACTTAATTCACCAACAAGCCAAGACTGAAATTCAAAGGAGAACTAATTACTAGAAAAATGACAGGTGGTTAAACTAGGCAAAAGAAAGCCCTAATATGCAAAATATGCATGGAGTATTCAGCATAGCTCAGTCATTTATGGATCAAACCCTTTGAGGTCAAAGTGTGAAGAAAAGAGACAGAAGGAAGAGAAAGCTGAAAATTGAATGTCTTTAACCAGGACAACGCTGCAAATTATTTCACACAACACTGAGTTAGCGATGGGATCAGAAACTCACACTGTGATGAGACATACGTGTTAAAAGCACATAAAACAACAACACAAAAGGACCTTCAGAAAGAGTACAGTTAAGCTAATATGCACATGTTGAGATGTTAATGTGACAAGGTATGTAAGGAACTACCAAGACAGGAAATATTACCATTTTCCTTTACATATTTATTTTTGGCATTTAACATGCAACCCTGACAAGCAGCACGTGAATCTTGTTTTCATTTCTATTAAATATTTCTTAACCCATCTCTCCAAATCACTGCTCAGCATACATCCCTTAAAATGTATCCATTCATTTCCTAACTCAGTTAATCCAATGATATATCATCCCATGATAACTGGAAAATAAATTTAATAACATATATTCCTTTAAGTGAACATCTTGAAAGGGGCTCTTGGGACAAAAAATTAAAAATGTTCCATGGATGCAACAGACAACAAACAATAGTACAAAAGGGACCATTCAAGAAAAGCAAGCAAACTCTCTACTGACTTGCATATGATTACATCCTCGACGTGCATAGGAATACATCTTTCTTCTCAAATAGCTGAGCCATGCTGCTTATTCAGTGTCCTGCTGTGACATTTATATATGTCAGATTAAATAAATCTGCTCGGATGACAAGGCTGCCTTAACATATCCTGTAAGCTTCCAGCCGTCACACAGTACAACTGGGAAGAAGCCAAAACACACAAAGAAGCAAAGTTCACTTCTTACATTCTTGACAGCAGGAAATATAGTGTCAACACTTGGGAATAGCAGCCAATCAAGAATCCATTTATTACAAGGTTACTGCAGAGAATGGAATACACACCGCTGAGCTAGAGCAGGTACAAAGGAACAAATGCAATACTACAGGAACAACAAAGATTTTTATATCAGTATATTTGAAACGGAAGCTTAACTGGCACAAGATTAAAACAAAATTTTTACACATTGAAAATTCATCTCTTAGATAGACAACAATTTAGAGAATTTCAGTATCAGATTACATTTAGTGAATTCAGGAAATTATAAAACATGAATATAGTAAGGAAGATATATCTTTCAGTTGTTACTGATTATTATATTATATTGTAACACCTCTGGGTATGAACCTCAGAGGGGCATGCTCCTCAGGCTGACTGTCTGATGTGGTAGGATACCTGGAGAAGCTGCCAAAAAAGCGGCCCGTAAACAGCAGGGAATGAGGGACACAGATACAGCACCTAAAGAGCACTTTGATTGGATGCATCTCCCAGCTGCTGAAGCCCACTGGCTCAAATGCTCCTCTGTTGGTGAGCCTTGGATTGGACCCTGGGCTTGGGTTGGCTCACAAAGAGCTAGGAAATCAGTATGGTATACAGGATGCCTCTTGCCCAAGGAGGTGAAGCCAGGCAGTGTGTTGAGCACCAGAAATGAACAAAGCAACTGGGAGCATGTGTCACTGCTAAACATCTGAGTTGTAGGAGGAAACTGTGCTAAAGAAACCAAACGGTCAAAGGACTAAATCCATTCCTTTATTCCCTCTCCCATAGTAGTTACAATATTATATATATTGTGAGATTTTTGAGACCCCGACATCCCCTCAACAACTGCGCTGTGCACTGAAACAGGCAAAAATGAGTTGTCTGCCATCACTACAACTGCAAGTTTGCAGGCAGGGAACATTTAAAACCGGCTGCTGACCTGACTGTGTGCTCACTTTTCTGTTGTCTCTCCTCCAAAATGAACCTGTTTGGCGGAGGAGGCTATCTGTTCTTTCTAATCTGAAGAAGGAAGTTAATGCAGGACAACTGATAATGTCACTGCTGCTTGTTGTGTTTGTGGGTACTGAAGTGACAGCTCCTGTTGGGATAAATGCTTTGAGAATATTCCTGTCTTGACAGCAATAAACCTGGACTTACCTCTTTCTCTCTTGTGCAAGTATGTGACCAACACATCATATACACATCATACACACACACATACTGTATACTATATAAACACACACATACATAAACACAAACACACTATATATAAAAAAAGTTGAAAATAGTTTTGACTGGGAGCTGTATAGTTGACAAAAATCAAGACAAAAAAAAAAACAAATTATGGTTTAAAAATAATTCAGGGGCAGCATAGTGGTAATGTTCTGCCAATGCTCTTCTGTTAACGTCAAGAACTATTGAGATGTCAAATTGAATGTAAAACTATCAATCCCAATACATAAGCAAAAGACAACGAAAAGAAAAGAGAAACTGTAGCTCTGAAAAGCTTTTTAATTCCACTCACTCCTAACACCAATAAAGAATGATCTGTAAGAAAGAATCCAAAATCTAGAACATCAGGATGAGCAATTTGCTGCCTTACGTAACTTCTAGGTTAAGGGAAAATAAGCCAAAGTAAATTTGTCTGGCTCAGACTAACATGCTACAGTAAAAATCATTTTATTGTTATTCAGTAATTCAGAAGTAAGAAAAGCTAAGTCTCATTTAGGCATACTGGAAATATAGTTTTTTAATAAAGAAATTGAATGACTTTCGTATTTAAGCTTTTAAGCTTAAGCTTTTTACTGCACCGGACATCAAATTTTATACCAAATATTATCGGAACATGAGTTTGACTCCAAAAATGTTCATACACCACTGTTTAAAGGCACCCTTCTATATAAGGTATAGGTGTTATCTGAACCTTTGTTTTCCAACAGTCTGTTTCCCTGATATATATCATTATTTGCATTGTATACTGTATAACACAATTTATAGTATCTAACTGAAAATTCTGAAAGATTGGCATTTCCACCTTCAATATTTTCTTCCTAATCCTAATCTTCCTTTTCACTAACAGTTTTTTTTTTTTTTTACTAACACAGTTTCATTTCTTTTTAATGGTTTAGAAGTACACTTCACATGTACCAAATATATTTCTCAAATTTTAATTACACTAAGTTTTAGGTGTTGAGGTCATGGCGCACAGCTTTTTGATATCAAGATGGTTGCTGAGGCCATAAAAGAACAATTAAAAGGCAGTGAAAATATAAACTAATAAAACAAATTAAATAAGAAATGAATTATGATTAAATGACAATAAGTTCAAAATTGGGGAAAAAAGCACAAAAAAAAAAAAAACACAAAAAAATCATTAGATACCTTTGCTAGGATTGCTGCTTCACAGGAGCAATCTCCGACATAGCTACTATGTATGTGAAGGCTGCAGTTTCTCTCTAAGTCACATGAGTTTGCTTTGGGCACCCCCACAGTTTCCTAGTTTCCTCCCACACCCTTCTGAAGACTTTTGTAATATGTCAGGTGGAACAAGAAAACTACTTTTATAATGTCTAGTGCAAGTGTATTCTTAAAAATGTCGAATGGTCTGCCCAGAACTGACTCTTGCCTCACACCCACTGCTAGAGGGATAAGCAGGTTAATGAAATAACAGATGGAAGAGTATATATTCTCAATATATATACTTAGTGCAAATATAACAATGAATATGGGCATATACAGTATACAGGAAAGCTTGTATAAAAAAACACCAACTTTAGTGAAAGAAAGTCTTCACTCTAACACCTCCAGCCTCCAAATTGGCATATGTTCACATTACAAGCTCCCTAAAAACAATAATTTGTAAAGTAACACCCTGTTTAAACAAAGCAATGCTGATTAACATAACTCATTCAGATCTACATCTTAGTATTAGTTGGATCCAATGCCAAAATCAAAAGAAATCCCTAATAACATCTGGTCACAATCTGAGATCTATCTATCCCTAAAAGAACTGATATAATCTAAATATTTAAGTGTCGGTTTTGTCTAATAGTTCCATTTTTTGAATACAGGATATTTAAATATTTCTCAATAGGTGCAGTCACAGCAGCTATAATCAGTGTGCTACACGCTCAGAAATAAACAGACAGCAGTTCTAAATATTCTCTTGCCCCATCTAATTGCAATCAGATCATCCCCATGCAGAGATGTTTCTATAGCTCATAAACAAATATATACTAGATTACTATTTATTCTCAACACAAATACTTGTAAAAAAGACTAAACACACAGATAAATATATAAGGGTTTAAATAATAGTCATTGTAGTCAAAAACAGAGGTCTAATAATTTGTTACTTTTGTTTTAAATCCAAACTTACGAAACCCTGAACAGTTTTATTCTTTCAAAAACAATATACAGTAGTACACAAGCACACATTATGTATGGGTCCCTTTAAAAGAAAATCAGAAAAACATAATGTTAAATATATATTTATTATTTAATATTTTTCACTGTTCAGTTGCAGGTTGACTTATGTTTTGATGTTTTTCAAACATTCATTAAGCACAAAACATACAAAGTGAACACATTTTAACAAAAAGCAGCACCACGATATTTTCTACCTGTTACATCATTTTTACGCTTTCCAAGTCTTTCACATAATCATTTTAAATTTGTAGGATTATACCATGGTATAAATGCAAATATATCAAGTTAGGCAATGCTGTCATGTATTGGAGCATTCCTACTCTTTAAACAGTACACTACAGGAGAAACACAATGTACATTAAACAGGAACAAGAATTTTCATTCAACACTGTGTTGTAAATTCACCCTGTGCTACTTTAATAATTTACAGCATTATGGGGGATGGGGAATTTAGAAAAACAACAGACTTTAAAATTAAAAAAAATTGGAAATTAAAAAATGAAAACAAAGCAACTGTTAAAAACAAAGCAACCATTCAAAAGTGTAAACATGTCTTGACTTTTTATAGATCTTAATAGTGGTCATACATGTGCATTATAAAGAGAAAATAATTGTAATCTGTTTTAAGACTACAACAGTCTCAGCAGTAAAAAGGTGAATATATGTAGCCTGGTACAGTGCGCTGCTGCACCCACCACACAACGAAACAGTTCAGGATGCTCGGCTGGCAACCCCCTGGGCAGACCCATAGTCCAGAACCACCATCAGGAAATGACCATCTATCTGCCACAGCCAGGTGTTACATGAGCGTCTCCTTGGTGTGATCCATTTGCTTGGGTCCTCAACAATGAGGATGCTGTGAGAGGGATCACCCTCGGAGAATGCACCGCATGGCAGTAGTGCAGTAACTGACGTGCAGGTGATGTGCCTCATTTTGGACTCTATGAACAACCACTTGTTCGACACAAAGTCAAACCAGCGATACTCAAGGATTCTCCAAAGAGACACAGTACCAAAGGAATCCAGTCTTCATCTCAGGTCATGGATAGTGTCCATGTATCACAACCACATAGCAAAACAGGAAGCACCAGGACACTGAAGACTTGGACCTTTGCCCTTTTGCATAGATATCGGTAGCACCACATACCCCTTTCTAGTGACCTCATGATCCCCTATGCTCTCCCAATCCATCTACTGACTTCAAAGGAAGAGTCACCACAGACAAGAATTTTGCTGCCAAGGTAAGTAAACTTCTCAATAATGTCAACACTCTCTCTGTAGACAGACACACTGCTGATTAAATTTGCCCAAGAGGTCATTAAAGGCCTAGATCTTGGTTTTTATCCAGGACACTCACAAACCCAGACACTCAGACTCCTCACTCCCCGATTACAACCTCCAACTGACTCCGCAAAGATCACAGCATCGTTCGCAAAGTCAAGATTTGTGAATCTTTCTTTACCAAGAGCTGCACCACAGCCACTGGACACCACGGCCTTACCCAACACCCAGTCCATGCAAGCATTGAACAGAGTAGAAGCAAGAAGACACCACTGACAAACCCCAGAATCAACTGGGACAAATGCAGAGGTTCTGCCTTCACTCTGCATAGCACTCACAGTACCAGTGTATAGGCCGTCTATAATATCCAGTAACTTCGGGGGAATACCACAAAGTCACAGGATGTCCCACAGGGCAGCTTGAGTCATACGCTTTATGAAAACTGACAAAGGCTACAAAGTAACTTATGCCGATATTCACATTTGTACTCGATGAGAACCTTCACTGCCAGGATGCGGTCGATGGAAGACCTCTTAGGCATAAAACCAGACTGCCCCCAGCTGCTGATAGGTGAGCAAGTGATCACAGATACTATTGAGGATGATCATAGCAAGGATCTTACCTGGCACCGAGGGCTGTGTTTTCCCCCTGTAGTTGCCGCAATCCAGATAGGTACGACAAGTCCTGTATTCCAGTGACGCCTGTCTCCGAAATGGAAGCAAAAATTGTTTGCAATGCCAGCAGGACAGCCTAACCATCAGCCTGGAGAAGTTCACTCCGGATTTCACAGATCCCTGCAGCCTTCCCTACATTCAGCTGGTTTACCACCCATGCAGTCTCAGTGAGTCTGTGTGGTTCACAGCTAATTGATCAGCCTCAAGAACCGTGGACCCAGAAATATCCAAAGTCCTAGCCGGATCAGCTTTAAACAGATGCTTGAAGTAGCCAGCCCAGCTTGTCACAACTGCAGTGTCATCCGTAAGGACTGTTCCATCAGCTGCCCTGACTGTGACTTTCCAAGGAACAGATTTGGATGTATGTAATGTATAGATGGTGTGTGTCACTTGCTAACAGATTCCTGTAACAAATGCCTCCTTATTTTCCCTCAGACCCCTCACAGCCATCCTTCTCAGTTTATGTACAAACTAGTGAAAAAATGGTGTCCAGACAACAATAGGGTTTCCTAAACAACTGTAAAAGACTGCACCACCAGTCAGTAATAAAACAACAAAAATCAACATATCTTGAGAAAGGAATTGATCAGTAGAGTAAACATTATTAAGGTGATAATGATCTAAACTCTACTAGACAGAAAATTCTGTCTAAAAAGAAGTGTTGTTAATAAAAATTGCACTGATTAAAAAGCCACTGCTCTGTGCTTTCTCATTCATTCCAGGTGCTACATTTATCATGCTAAAAACCATATTCTTTAAAATAAAAAGAAACAGCATAAATAAAAGATATGAAATATCAGAATAGATAAGCATTACTATTACCCACACATCACCCAATACATTTTGTGATTTAAAACAGGTATCCAACACTAGAATTAATTTAATAGATGAAAAAAGGAATCTGGCTTTTACTGTACATCCATCATAATATGTAACATCAATTTAGAAGTCCACCCACCCAATTAACAAACCCATTTAATTAAATTTTATACATAGAAATATCTAAATATTAACTGCACTTTGAAAAATCTAAATAGTTAATGTTCTGCTGTAGATTTTTCATTAATTTATTTTGATGCTAGATATTCAATTTTAAAATTAAAAAATAAAGATATGAAAATAGAAATGAACCCCAAAAATAAAAAGTACAGATTTACTTTTGCTCTACCAAGATCATGATTTTAGATTTGGCCTCTATAACTAGGATAAATATCATTGTACTGTATTGCATAACAGTAAAGAAACAAAGAGATGAAAGCTAAAATCTATGATAAAAATATCAACATTGTAAAAAAGGTAGTTTTCATTCATTTAGTAATTTGAATTCATTATTATTTTTTCCTTTTGCAGATGAATACTGAACCACACCTTTCCTATCTAAGCAAAATTATTATTTGCAAGAAAAACCTCAGGAGATTATCTGTAATTGTAAATGACATTCGCATTGTCTTCTGATTTTATTTGGAAGTAATAAGTATGCCTGCTACTGCACTAGGGCTGCCATGCCATCCAGTCTGAAATTTCTCTTCAGTTTTTAAAATTAAATACATTATCTCTTTGTTTTCATTATAATCTATACTAATAAAAGGCAAAGCCCTCACTCACTCACTCACTGACTCACTCACTCACTGACTCATCACTAATTCTCCAACTTCCCGTGTAGGTAGAAGGCTGAAATTTGGCAGGCTTATTCCTTACAGCTTACTTACAAAAGTTGGGCAGGTTTCATTTCGAAATTCTACGCGTAAGGGTCATAACTGGAACCTATTTTTCTACATATAATGTAATGGAGTTGAGTTGGAGATGGCCGTGGGGGGAGTTTAGTGTGACATCATCACACCTCCTACGTAAGTACGTAGAGAACAAGGAAGAACTCCAAACAGCGATGAGCACAAAACGCCATTTCACAATTGAGAAGGCAGAAAAACATTATGAAGCAAATGATGCATACAAGCATATTCATAAGTACAGCTACTGCGGAAACAAAGCACGGCGTGAACCGTAAGTTTATATTAAATTAAGTTCATAGACAGGCTGCCTCTAGCGTTTGTAATTTAGTGCCTGCCCATATAAGGCCGTCCATCAGCAGCAATCCAATACAAGCACTGCCGGTAAATATTCACGTGTGAAGGACTGTGCTTATGCAGAGGAAGATGAGATGGTCAGGGTGGTGTTTGGCATAAACTCATTGAAACTGTGAGAGAAACTTTTAAGTGCCGGGTCTTAGCTGACATTACATGAGATGGCACCAGCACAGCTGGGAACCTTCGATGCAAGAACACCAAGCGGCTCACGTGAACTGGCGCAGTGCACAGACAAAAAGCAACAGTTCCAAAGAGTGCTGAACAAAACCGAATTACACAATTGAGAAGGCAGCAAAAAATATGAAGCGCCTGATACATACAATCATATTCATAAGTGCAGCTACTGCGAAACAAAGCACACGGTGGAAAAAGTGAATGTCCGCTAAAGGAAGACAGTGTAAAAAAACCCGTGCATGCAGTTTGTCACATCTCAGATAAAGAGGAAGACGAGCTGTTTATTGATGCAGTAAGAAACTAATCGATGAATGAAACCTCTTATCTTTACAACGATTGACAAACACGGAATGTAACTTGAACACAACACATCGCAAATACGACCTGATTGAAACAAATAATGATAATCAAATCCTTGATGACAGCAACATTCAATAACACTCACAAAACAATTACTGTATATTGACAATCATGTTATTTTTAAAATGTTCCCTTTTCTTTTTCATAACTTTTACTTCTCCACTGCGATACGCGGGTATATATAAATGTATATATATACCCCAATCTACAGTACATACTCTCGCATAGACAAGCCACACGCTGTGGCTAATTGTAGAGTCTTCGCCTCTAATGCCGACATTCGAGGTTCGATTCCCGAGAGGGATGCACTGAGTATGTACGCGCTACCGATTCATTTTACCTTCACATCTCCTTGGTTTGGGACGTATGAAAAATATTAGGTTAACTCAGAATCATGTTACGTTATTTTTAAAATGTTTCCCTTTATTAGCACAAGCACAGCTGAGAAGCTTCGATGCATGTACTCCATAACGCGTTAAAAAAATAACGCATTTAATCACACTTTCAATTCCAAGCAAACGGGAACTTTTGTCAATGCATGATTTCCTGGTACATCCATTACACTGATGCACACATCACAGCTACAAAAATGTTAGAGTCGGAATAAAGCGCGTTCCTACGACTGATCATTTGACTACCCGAAAGCCTTGATAAAAGCATGGTTTTGTGCACACTGAAAAGCAAGCAAAATTAGATGCATTACAGAAAGCGGACTTTGTGGCTCTTACTGGGGATCATTGGACTTCCGTGACCGTTAGTAATTCTAATTACATCTAATTACAAAATGTTCAATGATCACACTGTTTTAGCCTAATGTACAAAATAATTTTGGCTAATGTTACTCAGAGTTTAAAGATTAAGTTGGTCAAATTACCTTTTATGTTTCTGACTTATTTTTTTAAGAAGAAAAACTGCACTTTATGTTGAAATTTTGGTTATTATTATTTAAAGACAATACTATTCTGAAAATGTACTTAAAGTACTTAAACTACCACTTTATTTTAAGTCTGCCCAATTTTAACCAGGGATGATATTTTTGTTTCTGTTTTGAATTCAAATGCAGTTTAAAGGCTTTTTTTCAGAAATTAAAACAGCTTCAGTTTACAATATTCATGTCCATGTCTATTATTTGATTCTGTCACCCACTAAAACCCTTTTAAATTAAAAAAAAACATTTGCGATTTGGGGCAAATTTACGTGTGCGATTACATACGATTAATCAAGATTAATTCTTACACAGCCTCTAATTAATTGGATTAATTTTTTAATGAGTCCCACCTAATATATATATATGTGGATATATATATGTAGATTTGTATATTATATATATATATGTGTATATACAGTATATATGTAGATATGTATATGTGTATATACAGTATGTATATATGTGTGTGTGTATATATACAGTATGTGTATATATGTATATATATATATAACTGTATGTATATATATGTATATATATATATATTTATATATATGTATATATATGTTTATATATGTGTCTGTGTGTGTATATATATATATATGCCACCAACACTCATGACAATGACAAAACAATTACATTGTCAATCATGTTACGTTATTATTAAAATGTTTCCTTTTCTTTTACTCTCCGCTGCCAATCGCAGGTATTTTGCTATATATATATATATATTTATATATATATATATATATATATATATATATATATATATATATATATATATATATATATATATATATATAAATAGATAGATATGACAACAACACCCATATCAATGACAAAACAATTACATTAACAATCATCTTATGTTATTTTTAAAATGTTTGCTTTTCTTTTTCATAACTTCTTTAACACACTACTTCTCCGCTGCGAAGCGCGGGTATTCTGCTAGTCATTTATAAGCCAGAAATAACACTTCTTGTAAAAATGATGGTTTAGTAGAAAGTATGCCAGGGCTTCTTGTAAAAATTAAAATTTACATGTGCCTGATATGCCAAGATAAAAAGAAAAACGAGTTTAGTGAATAAATTTCCTTAGTTTTAGTTAGCTTGGTGTGTAGTTCAAATAAAGATTCGAAAAAAAAAAAACAAAACAATAAAACATATCGAAACAAATGTCAGAATTGCTGCAATTTAAATGAAATAGTCATTAATGTGTCTGCAACAAGTCTTAACAATAAACTGAAACTGGAAAAAACTATTATGTACAATGTCACATCATCAAAAAATATTAATTCTGAATAATTTTAGAAAATATATTGGTAATTTTTTAAAATAAATTGTTGATGTTAGTTGAGGCTATACCAGAAAATCAGAACATTTTATTAAAAATAGTAATAACAAAAAATGTAAATGGTTATTACTTAATGATTGTTTCGTATGTGGAACTTCATATGCTCCTTTGTTTTAAGCCAGGTCTTTTACCTATTAGTGTCTAACTATGATAATATTAAATTAAATTTAGCACTGTGTCTTTCAGTTAGTTTTCCTCCAGTGCCAAAAGCATTGCTTGAACAGGAACTTTTTTCATTTCAATCATAAGAATTCTTTTTGCCTTGTTCTACTGCTGTCCACCTGCAAGAGTTCTGTCAGTTCTTGTGCATTAAATGATGATTTATTATAGTTTGTTTGCCTTCCAATTTTTATCCAATAACATTTGCTCAGGAATCAGTACTGTAGGAGAGTGGGCATCAATGCTACCTCACAAATGGCGTCCTAGATGCAAATCCAAAACCTTATTCTTTATATTTTGGTTATGTGTAAGAAAAAAAAAAGGAACCTTATAACTGACAAAAAGGCATAGGCTTTAGGTTAACTGGCTCTAAGATAGTGTGAGAGTTTTGTCCTGCAAAGGACTGCCATATTTTGTGCTAACTGTATTTAATTGTTCATTCTTTCTTAAGAAAGATCGAAGAGAACTATAAGGCCTCTGCATTTAAATCAAGGCTGAAGATTTAATGTTTTAGCGCATTATTAACAATTTTCAATCTTATTTTTTTTTAACTGCCATTGCAAAGTTTGTATTTTCTTTCAGTACATCATTACATTTTCAGACCTATGTTCAGACATCTTGTGTGCAAATACAAGTTTTTTTTGCCCTTCTTTCACCTAGATAATTATTGTTTTCAGAATGTGGCTCTTGTGGTCTAAAACCACACTTTACATACATATAAAAATTCATTTTTATAAATGTTACTGTATGTTTTCTGTTTATGTTTTAACATTGTGTTTATGAATTTTTTAATTATAATGTAGGGCAATAGGCTCATAAGCGGATGTACACTTATAAAGAATACATTAATTTAAATTTGGGCTTTGGTCTGACTTGCTTAATGCTCTCCCAAAAACAAAAGCAGTTAATTTAACAAGCCCAACATGAAAGATTTTTGACGTCATTTTCAAGCTAAGTACCCCTCTCCTACAACCACTCATTTTTGCTTTGGGTCATGTTTAACTATGGTGTTTGCATATCTTTGAGTTCTCATCAGGAAATTTGGTTTCCTTCTATAGTAAAAAGCCATGATGGTTGGGTAATGAAGCAACTTTTCTCCTTTTTTTAAGCTAAGACTTTCAGACGGTAGTGGAATTCAAAACTTAGATCCAAACTATATAGATTCAGAAAGAGTGAAAACATTAGTCACACTTCCCCATTTATTACACGTGTTCTGTTTTTCATTTTATTATCTTTGTGTCCACAGTGTTCTTTCCAAGAAAACTTGAAAAGTTCTATGCAAAGAAGAAACTCATTATTTGATTGCTCTGCCCTAGATGCTTCACATGAAAAACATCCACTTAGATCACAGTTCTAGGATCTGACAGTGTAAATGTATATTAAACAAGTAACATTGGAAATTCCTATAAGATATAATCTTATTTATTGACCAGGAAGGGGATAATTGCCTAATGCTAAGTATTGTTTTTATTTCTTTAGAAAGACAGTTTGTGTAAATGATGCTTTGGTTCTTCTAGGAAAGGTGAATAAAGCTCTTTCATGTGGAAAAATCTGCATGGCTTCAAATACAGTAGGTAACACTTCCATTTTGTACTAATTTATTAAAAAATATCTTAAAAAGATATAAATAAAAGAAGATGACATATATGCAAGAAGGGGACAATAATAAAAATGGACATATCAAGGATATGCATGTGGTGCCACTACAGTAGAGTGGAGCAAATCAGCAAAATATGTTTACAGTAAAAGCAAAGCATAGCATAGAAATTGCAATGAAAAATATTATAGTACATCTAAGCATTACTAGATACAAACTTACTGGCCCTACTGAACAAGAACAGAGTTTGGCAACAATTGTTTTTATATACGGCAGCATTCTTGCAGACAAGTGTGAAGAAAAAAAAAGCCATGAATAAATACAAAAAGTCAAACATACACAAAACGTCCAATACACAGCACATGTGTAAGGCTAAAGATCAAGTGGCAACACAGTAGAGCAATGAAAATAAAAATACACAATGACAGATCTTGCTTGAAATTAACTAAGGCTAACCAACCCATTTTTGGACATTCTACACACTATACAGCAGCCCTCTTTTCATTTTAGTCACTCAACATCAATGAGAATTTATTAATCTAAACCTTAATAAATCTTTCTGCTAATGAACAAGTGTTATCACACCTGTTACAGCTTCTTCTAAGCAGATCAGATGGGCAATAAACATAAAACACATCTGCTCAAGGCTCACCGATGATGGATGAAGATTTAGGGCTGCAGAGGTAACATGGGCCTTTTGCTGAGGAGAGGGGAAATTTTGGAGCATGGGGATAGTTGTCATCTCCAACTTTAAATCACTGCATTTTGCGCTGCAGCATAGCTGCTAATGAAAACCATTTGTCCTCTCACATAGCTGATCAATGAGGTGGTGGGGGAGTAGCTGTGTCGGAGTCAACCATATGTACCTGGCATTCGTCTCATCAATCTTCTTGCCTACATTTTTTACCATATAAACTATTTCTGATGGTCTCAAATGTCAGCAAAAAAATCCATACTTACCATATGGACTTACTGTGAGAATTTTAACAGGGATTCAGAATATTTTCAAATATAATGATTTTAGCTTGTTTCTTAACACAGAATGCATAATAGTGTGTATGAGTGTTGTCAGTGGTTTTCAAATACAAACACAAGGCTTGATACCTACATAAATGTTCAGAAAGAGTAGCTATAGACATAGTGCGGATTCACAGCTTAAATCTTAATATGCTTGAAGCATTTCATATGGCTGACTGCTTATAGATTAAATTTCCAGGAGATCATTTTTTTAGTTACATCACTTGCTGTAAAATTTCCTTACAACTACACATAGCCAGACTTTTTATTAGCTATTAATTTTGGACTGTATTATTCTGTTTTTGTAAGTCTCTGAGCTAGAATGGAAAAGCATTTATAGCTGCAATAGTTACCATAGAAACAAACCATTATGTTGAGTTCAGAACATTATTACACAATCATAAATAGTAAAGGCAGGTGAAGAATATGAATGAAGCAACCTGCCTAGGAGACAATTGAGTGAAGGCAGTCTTTTCATGACAATAAAGTACATTTAATGTAATAAATTAAAATTGTACTTTTATACTCAGAAAAATAGCTACATGAAATAAAAAAGAAAAAATCTTATAGGGCCTACAACTGGTCCAAATCCCATGGGGCAGTGAGCATTATTTAATGACTGATCATTTGTTTCCTGCATAGGTTATGTAAGGCTTCTGGATTGTAAAAAATGACTTTTCAGGGACTGTACATTCCCTGTAAGATACACTACCATTGCATGTATGAAATACTAAAATTCTGCTAGGACTAGATGAGAAGGTGGCTTGCTTACCAGCCTCAGATAACATTTATACCATTAAAAAAACTAAGGAGATATATTTTTATACTTGCCTCACAAAATGATTGCACTCTTTTAATTAGTATGAACTAGCAAAATACCCACGCTTCGGAGAAGTAGTGTGTTAAAGAAGTAATGAGAAAGAAAAGGAAACATTTTAATAATAACGTAACATGATTGACAATGTAATTGTTTTGTCATTGTTATGAGTGTTGCTGGCATATATATATATATATACTAGCAAAATACCCGTGCTTCGCAGCAGCAAAGTACTGCCTTAAAATTTTTATTAAGAAGAAAATGAAACCTTTTTAACTGAGGGAAAATATACCAATAATTATTTGTTAAGGATCTCTTTGTATACCACATTTTGAGTTCGGCCCTCCGGTTGTAATATGCCCAAGCTGTGCGCTGAGCTTATTCTTGAGCATGCAACGTACAGTTGGCCATGTGAACAGTAATCTCGTTTCAAATCTCACAGCTTGGATTGCTGCTGTCATAATCGGTTTGAGTTTCGTGGTTTGTTTCAATTACGACAGTATTTGTAGGACTTGTGTTGAAGAGACATTCGGCATCTCTCAAGTGTTGTAAGTATACAAACTGTTTCATCGATAACTTCACATCCAGCTTTTGAGACTTTAAACATTCATAAACATCAAAGTGTCCACTACTGAAATCGTCACCTGTGAATCTAAGATGTTTAAGAGGCATAGGCGGTTGTCGAAAGGTGTAAAATATTTGGCCATTTTGGTACACTTGAAAGCGAAAACCGAACAATTCAGCGGCAGCCATCAACTCACATGCAGATCCATAGGTGAAGGGCTTAAGCATTTCACTCTTATAGTGCTCCTGTGTAGTATAATTATCTCCTGTACCGTCATCAGTCCACACCTTGAACCTGTCCCAGTCATTCAATACATAAGACACAATGTTCCTCCGGATATCAAGAGTGAGCCTGATATGGCCGTGCAATATGTAACAAAGAGAATGGAAAAGGTAGGTGCCATCTCCGGGCATGGAAACCACTCGGTAAGTGACAGTTCTTTCATCGATGGTGATCACCTCGATGGACATGTTAATGGGGGTACGGTTGGAATGATAAAGGAAATGGGTACCTGAACAATGTAAAGTAAGTCTAAAATACCTACACAATAACTATAATCGTAATAAACGAACAATAAAACGGCGAAGAAGCCATGGTTTAAATAAAAAGGCTGTAGTTATCAGCAGGGAGACGTGAATCCCATGGCGAAGCAAGAAAGGGAATGTAGAGACTGGAGCGACGGACGGCCTTATATAGACAGGGAGCCAACAATGTGGGAGGCGTTGGGATGGGGGATCCAACGCCACCTCACACGGTGACCGAGCTGCAGGCTATGGACGTATATATGTAGGTAAGTAGGATTCAGTTAGCGTTGGGAACTCGGGTACCAAATTTCTTGAAGCTGGGCCCATAAGTAACAAAGACCATTGAAAGGTTCAATATGGCGGCCGACAGTGGCATCATACCACCGAAATAAGTACGTACATTGGTCTCAGTTAGCGCAGGGAAGCCGCCTACCAAATTTCGTGAAGATGGGGCCATAAATAAGAAAGTTCAACATGGCGGACGTTGTCGACCGTTATGACCGTTACGCGTAGAATTTTGAAATGAAACCTGCTTAACTTTTGTAAATAAGCTGTAAGGAATGAGCCTGCCAAATTTCAGCCTTCTACCTACACGGGAAGTTGGAGAATTAGTGACGTTGGAAAGTTCAATATGGCGGCTGACAGTGGTATCATACCACCGAAATAAGTATGTACATTGGCTTCAGTTAGCGCAGGGAAGCCACCTACCAAATTTCGTGAAGATGGGGTCAGCCTTCTACCTACACGGGAAGTTGGAAAATTGGTGACGTTGGAAAGTTCAATATGGCGGCCGACAGTGGCGTCATACCATCGAAATAAGTAAGTACATTGGTTTCAGTTAGCGCAGGGAAGCCGCCTACCAAATTTCGTGAAGATGGGGCCATAAATAAGAAAGTTCAACATGGCGGACGTTGTCGACTGTTATGACCGTTACGTGCAGAATTTCGAAATGAAACCTGCTTAACTTTTGTAAGTAAGCTGTAAGGAATAAGCCTGCCAAATTTCAGCTTTCTACCTACATGGGAAGTTGGAGAATTAGTGATGAGTCAGTGAGTGAGTCAGTCAGTCAGTGAGGGCTTTGCCTTTTATTAATATAGACTAGCAGAATACCAGCGTTTCGCAGCGGAGAAGTAGTGTGTTGAAGTTATGAAAAAGAAAAGGAAATATTTTAAAAATAACGTAACATGATTGTTAATGTAATTGTTTTGTCATTGATATGAGTGTTGTTGTCATATCTCTCTCCCTCTCTCTATATATATATATATACATAGCAAAATACCCGCGTTTGGCAGCAGAGAAGTAAAAAGAAAAGGAAACATTTTAATAATAACGTAACATAATTGACAATATAATTGTTTTGTCATTGTCATGAGTGTTGCTGGCATATATATATATATATATATACACTCACACACACACACATATATAAATATATATATACACATCATATATATATATACACATATATATGTATATATATATACACAAACACATATATATACATATACATATCTACATATATACTGTATATACACATATATATACAAATATACATATATATCTACATATATATATTAGGGGTGGGACTCGATTAAAAAAATTAATCCAATTAATTAGAGGCTGTGTAATAATTAATCTTGATTAATCGTATGTAATCAAGCACACGTAAATTTGCCCCAAATCGCAAATGTCTTTTTAATTTAAAAGGGTTTTAGTGGGCGACAGAATCAAATAATAGACATGGACATGAATATTGTAAACTCAAGCTCTTTTAATTTCTGAAAAAAATGCTTTTAAACTGCATTTGAATTCAAAACAGAAACAAAAATATCATCCCTGGTTAAAATTGGGCAGACTTAAAAATAAAGTGGTAGTTTCAGTACTTTAAGTACATTTTCAGAATGGTATTGTCTTTAAATAATAATAACCAAAATTTCAACATAAAGTGCAGTTGTTTCTTCTTAAAAAAATAAGTCAGAAACATAAAAGGTAATTTGACCAACTTAATCTTTAAACTCTGAGTAACCTTAGCCAAAATTATTTTGTACATTAGGCTAAAACAGTGTGATCATTGAACATTTTGTAATTAGATGTAATCAGAATTACTAACAGTCACGGAAGTCCAATGATCCCCAGTAAGAGCCACAAAGTCCGCTTTCTGTAATGCATCTAATTTTGCTTGCTTTTCAGTGTGCACAAAACCATGCTTTTATCAAGGCTTCGCTCGGGTAGTTTTTGAAATTAAATTTTCCACCGATCAGTCGTAGGAACGCGCTTCATTTCGAGTGTAACATTTTTGTAGCTGTGATGTGTGCATCAGTGTAATCGATGTACCAGGAAATCAATTGACAAAAGTTCCCCTTTGCTTGGAATTGAAAGTGTGATTAAATGCGTTATTTTTTGTTATAGAGTACATGCATCGAAGCTTCTCAGCTGTGCTAAGAATAGGAAAGATTTTAAAAATAACGTAACATGATTCTGCGTTAACCGCATATTGTTTCATACGTCTCAAACCAAGGAGATGCGAGGGTAAAATGAATTGGGAAGCACGCGTACATACTCAGTACATCCCCTCTCGGGAATCAAACCTCGGATGTAGGCGATAGAGGCGAAGCCTCTACAATTGCCACAGTGTGTGGCTTATCTATTTGAGAGTATGTAGATCGGGTATATATATATATTCGCAGCGGAGACATAGTGTGTTAAAGAAGCTATGAAAAAGAAAAGGGAACATTTTAAAAATAACGTAACATGATTGTCAATATACAGTAATTGTTTTGTGAGTGTTGCTGTGATCAAGGTTTCGATTATCATTATTTGTTTCAATCAGGGTCGTATGTGTACGATGTGTTGTGTTCAAGTTACATTCTGTGTTTGTTAGTCGTTGTAAAGATTAATTTCTGTAATTACAGCCACATTAGCTCCACAAATGAGACACACGGGTTTACCGGCAATGTCAGCAAACATATACTCAGCCTCCCATCGGTTTTTAAAGGCTCTATTTTCAGAATCAACTTTTCTCTTCGGCATCGTGTGGGCTAGCTTCGCAATAACTTGCAGTATCATAAGCTAGACTTGATTAACGCGGTAAGTGTTCGGCAAGGCAGCTGAAGCGCTGCATTATGGGATCTGTAGTTTATTGTGTTACCAGCGCTTCATATACCCGGGCCATTAATAACAATAATACAGCATATAAAATGATCTCGCGGGCCGGATATAATTACACGCCGGCCCGGATGTGGCCCGCGGCCCTTTAGTTTGACACATATGGACTAAATAGAACTTGAAAAGATATATTTTTTCGAACATCGAGCCCGCGTGCTATTGTGGTTTTGCCTGCATGCCTCAATAAGTCATCCTCCCCTCGCTCTTACTTTTTTACCGTTCATCTACTGAATACACTGAGTATGGCTTTACCAAAACAATCATTGATGGCGAATAAAGTATCCATTATTCGAGTATGTAGATCGGGGTATATATATATATATACATACATATATATATATACCCGCGTATCGCAGCGGAGAAGTAGTGTGTTAAAAAAGCTATGAAAAAGAAAAGGGAACATTTTAAAAATAACGTAACATGACTGTCATTATACAGTATTTGTTTTGTGAGTGTTACTGACTGTTGCTGTCATCAAGGATTTGATTATCATTATTTCTTTCAATCAGGTTCGTATTTGTAGGATGTGTTGTGTTCAAGTTACATTCCGTGTTTGCCAATCGTTGTAAAGATGACAGGTTTCATTCATCGATTTGTTTCTTACTGCATCAATAAACAGCTCGTCTTCTTCTTTATCTGAGACGTGACACACTGCATGCACGGGTTTTTTTTACACTGTCTTCCTTTAGCGGGACTTTGACTTTTTCCACCGTGTGCTTTGTTTCCGCAGTTGATGCATTTATGAATATGCTTGTATGTATCAGACGCTTCATATTTTTTGCTGCCTTTTCAATTGTGTAATTGTGTTTTTGTTCAGCGCTCTTTGGAACTGTTGCTTTTTGGCTGTGCACTGCGTCAGTTCACATGAGCCGCTCGGTGTACATGCATCGAAGGTTCCCAGCTGTGCTAGTGCCATGTCGTGCTATGTCCATGGCTGTATTTAATGTTACCGAAGTCCTGGCACTTAAAACTTTCTCTCGCAGTTTCGCTGAGTTTGTGCCAAACACCACCCTGACCATCTCATCTTCCTCTGCATAAGCACAGTCCTTCACCCGTGAATATTTACCCGTGGCAGTTTGCTATTGGATTGCTATTGGACTGACGGACGGCCTTATATGGGCAGGCACTAAATTACAAATGCCAGCGGCAGCCTGTCTATGAACTTAATTTAAAGTTTAGGTTTACATCGTGCTTTGTTTCCGAAGTAGCAGAACTCATGAATATGGCTGTATATGTAACTCGCTCGCTTCTTATTGTTTCGCTGCCTTCTCAATTATATAATGCATGTTTTCTTCAGCGCTTTTTGGAGGTCTTCCTGGTTTTCTATGTACTGCGTGATTACGTGGGAGGCGTGATGATGTCACACGAAACTCCGCCCCCACGGCGTTCAAGCTCATCTCCATTACAGTAAATAGAGAAAAACAGCTTCCAGTTATGACCATTATGCTTAGAATTTCAAAATGAAACCTGCCCAACTTCTGTAAGGAAGCTGTAAGGAATGAACCTGCCAAATTTCAGCCTTCCATCCACACGGGAAGTTGGAGAATTAGTGATGAGTCAGTGAGTGAGTGAGTGAGTGAGTGAGTGAGTGAGGGCTTTGCCTTTTATTAGTATAGATTATCATTAAACTTTTATAATTTTGACAACATTTAATTAATGTAGTAATGTAATGCAGAAGGCATTATAGCCCTGGGATCAGCTCACTCTTCTCTGAATTTTTTATAGTGCTTGTGTCTTTTTTGTAGGTTGGAGACCAAATGTATACACAGTATTCCAGATAAGGCCTAACCAGCGCAATATGAAGCTTGAGCATAACATACATTGACTTGTACTCTCCATATCATGCTTTATAACCTATGCAGCGGAATAGGGCGGGACGATCGAGGGAGCAAGAGTGGCCAGAGCATTACCTTCCCTGAAGCGCTAGCTGGCAGCCCCCCAGGGTTGCAGCAGTTCCTAGAACTTCTGCAGGGCTCCATGGAAGTTGGAATTTGGTACAGCCCTGTTGGGGTCCGTGGGTGCAGCCAGAGGTTGCTGCAGCAACTGCTCAGCCCTCATGGGCAGTTCTTCCGTCACACCTGGGAGTGCCGCCAGAAGAAGGTCAAACACCTGGAGTACTTCCGGGTGCCTTATATACGGGGCCAGCAGACACTACTCGGTGAGCCAGAGTTGGGAGAATGGAGACAAAGCTTGTTGGGAGGAATGAAGAAGAAGAGAAGAGAGAAAGTATTGTGCTTTTCGGACTGTGTTGTTGTCTTGTGGAAGACAGGGAAGACCCTTGTGTTTTGCAGTTGCGCCTCTGTGTCTGTCTGTGCCAGGTTGGGGTGGTGGTGCCCACCTTGGGGGTTCACATCAGGCACAGTCGGCAGGATTACCTGACCGTCGCAGCGCAAGGCATGCACATGAGACAGCACAGTGGAACGTGCTAAAGACAGATAAAGAGAAAAGAGTCAATGAAGAGGCTTATTAGAGACACCACCACCTGCCCCCCCAATAGGAAGTAAGAGATCCAGGAGGGCTCCTGCGGCAGTGGGCGGCCATATGCTCGCCGGTGTCAAAGAAGCCTGGATCAGCATGCCACGGAGAGAGGTCATCCCGATGACAGAAGTACCGGGAGTCAGGATCGGAAAGGAGGTAGACATCGTTCCCAGAGAACCTATGCCCTGGGATTTTGTTATGTCAGTTCCAAATGTCTACCTCCTAGACAGTAAAGTGCCAGATCAGCGTTGTTGGCCGAAGCATGTTGATCCATGGGACAATGGCGGGGTGAGCTTGGGCAAGAGTGAAGTAGATCGGGGCCCACTGCACATCGACTGACAACAACATGAAAAGAAACACCTGGAGTCTCAGCCCAACGGCATCAAACCGACAGAGGAGGGGGTGGTGGAGGCTCAGAAAATCTTCCACCTGTCAGGTAAGAGGGTAGAGGGTGTGTACCGGCGTCCTGCCATTAACAGAGTACAGGCGGGGATGGTAAACCTCCACCATGAGCTCCAAGGACACCCAACGGGGCCTGCGCAGAGAGCACAAGGACCCAATGGCTCTCGGACAGCGGACATGAACAAAGGGAGCCTGTGTCCACCGCCGGTCGAATTAAATAACCTGATGTTGGCTGTACGCGAACTGAAGAGAGTGCTCCAGCCCTTACAGTCTTTACTGCAGGTCTTGTATCTGCTAGGTTAGAAAGTCGAGCAGCTGGGGAGAATAGCTGAGGCGCCCGTAAAGGCAGCGGAGGAATGGATGTGGCAACGCAGTGCGGGACTCTCCTGCCAACGTGATGTGGTGGTACAGGTATGTGATGCCTGTACTGTACAAAAAAGAGGCGTGCAAAGAGAAAGGGTGGCGGTATCGGTCAGTTCTCGTTGCCAAGCAACCGCAACACCTACACTGGACACAGCTATGATGACTGATCTTATGGTGGGAATGGAAACAGCAGAGGCGATGTGAGGCACGGCTTGTAAGTGCTGGCTGCCAGAGCTCCCCGCCCCAAAGGCCTGCAGTGGTCTCACTCAAGTCCAAAGGGGTGCAGATGGCGTGGGTTCTCTTTTCTTCACACAGGGAGACCCAGACTGTCGTTGCGCCCCAGAGTAAGGGGAGGACCCGGAAAAGAAAGACCAGGGGCCTCATGTATAAACGGAGCGTACGCACAAAAATGTTGCATAAGAACGTTTCCACATTCAGATCGTGATGTATAAAACCTAAACTTGGCGTAAAATCACGCACACTTTCACAGTAGTTCATACCCTGGCGTACGCAAGTTCTGTGGTCGGTTTTGCAGACTGGCGGCACCCAGCGTCCAAGCAGTGCTACTATTCCTGTGTGGATACCCTTTCTTTTTTAGATCCACATCCTTGATGCGGATTTATAAATATAATGAAATTAACTGCATATTGTTCTTGGTTTAAGGCAGCTGATTATAATTAACCTGTAACAATATAATAGTGCACAGAATGGTCAAACTATTCTAAATACGATAGCTGCTTTAACGTTGTTACTCCCACTGCACCTTCTTCTTCTTCTTCTTCTTCTTTCTGCTGCTCCCGTGAGGGGTTGCCACAACAGATCATCTTTTTTTTCATACTACTCTCACTGCACCACCCGGAGTATTTATATTACTGTATCCAAGTGGGGAATCACAGCTCTACAGCAGCTGATCAGAAAGAGAATTATCGGCATACAGCATCAAGCACACGCTGCCTCAGCCATGCTGTCAATTGAACTGCTCTTATATGGCAAACGCTTCAGAGCCTTTCCTGTTCTGACCTTGCGGTTCAGAAACAGTTTCATCCCAAGAACTATAAATGCACTCAATTAGTCCATCAAGTGCTCCTTGTAGAACGGTTTGTACTTATTAGTACAATCACCTCACTGTAAACTTGCGATACAGTTATAATATTGCACAACCTGAGCCACTTTATAAAGCATGTATTTACATATGATGACTATCATTTTGAAGATGAAATGTAGCAAAATGTGTTTATTACATTATACAGATAATACTTTAACTTCATTTAAATAATCTATATTGTTAATAATTAAACATGTGAGGACACTGTGCCGCAGCACTAGATAGGCGCTGGCGCTCCATTCGCGAATTGTAGCTGCATCGCACTGTATTCTTGTTGGAACACTGGAAGGATAGATGGATAGAATAACTAAACACATGCTACGAAGATATTTAAATGTTTCTTAAAAGTTTTGAAGAATCGGCGTTCTAAGCTTACAGATGGCTTAACGTTTATTACAGAGCTGACTGTGTGGTGATTGGGTATTTGGAGAAAGAAAAGTAAGGACAGGAATTGGAGGTTAGGACGTTTGAAAGAGACAGTACTGCTACAATAAAGTATTTCATCAGTCGCGCATGACGCAGCAAGCATCTTGCTTGAGACATGGACAATCACTGCGCCACCGTGTTCCCATGTTTAATAACATGCTTTAACTCCTATCATCATGAAAATTATATCAAGTATACATCTCAGTATTTTAATTATTTAGAGAGCTGTAATATTACGAATGTAATGGATTCTGTGTCCTGTCAGAGGAAGAGAAAGCCGAGAATCATGTAGTGAATCACACACATACAGCACATAGAAGATCAAATACAAAACAAACCATTTAACGTGCTACTTTAGTTACAATGGCATTTGAGAAACTAGTGAATTAAACAATTTTAAGATGAAGTTGCTATAATGATGTTATATTTTATTGACAAAATAAACTATGTGATTAAAGTAGAAATTTCAAGATTAAAGTTGACATTTTGTGCTTTTTTCCCCCACTGTGTGCCTTTTTTTTTTCTCCGTACCCTAATAAGCTTTCATACGACACGTAGACGGTGGGCTACGACTTGCCTTTTCACAGTGACTTTGATATGTAACAACTTCTTTTTTATTTAGGGTACTGTGCAACTTTGTGAACTTGAGCTTTCGAGTTTCTCCGACACACTATGTCACTCGATCAACTTCCTTTTGTTGTTTATACCACTGTTTAAACCAACAAATAGTATGTTTTTCCTTGCCTCCACTTGGTATTCGCTGAAATTCTATTTTCCCTCGTGCTTTTGCCATTGCCTTTTCACAGAACACTGAGCTTAACGGCTATTTATATTGATTTGCATATTCAAAGAGGCATAATTCTGGGAGGAGTTGGGGTGGGCAGCAGGCACCGTGTCAGGGCAGCACCTCTCCGTCCTTTTCTTCTTGTTTCAATTCAGGGAGGATCTGTGGACCCAACAGCATCAACTCCCCATTCTGGAGAAAAACAGCCCTTAAGAGACGAGCCACTTCGCCCCACATGGCTCAGCTGAGGGTGGGGCAGTGTGGCGGACAGCTGGTGCCCTTGTCCGGCTGGAATGCCTCCACACTGGGAGGATTGGGAGAGCAACCATGGCCAGAGCATAACCTCCCCTGGAGTGCTCGATGGCAGCCCCCCTGCATTGCAGTGGTGCCTACGACTCCCACAGGGCTCCATGGGAATTGGAGTTTGGTACAGCCCTGTTGAGGTCCATGTGTGCCACCTGGGGGTGCAGCAGCAACTGTTGAAACCTCATGGGCAGTTATTCCGCCACACACAGAAGTGCTACCGTAAGTAGGTCATCAAACACCTGGCATACTTCCAGGTACCTTATATAAAGGGGCCACCAGACACCACTTGGTGAGCCACAGTTGGGAGGAGGGAGACAAAGCTTGCCGGGAGGAGTGGAGGAGAAGAGATGAAAAGAAAGAAAGAGAAAGAAAAGGAGAAGAATTGTGTTGTGTTTGTGCTTTTGGGACTATGTTGTTGTGCTTCTGGGAGACGGGGAAAGCACTTCCCACAAGGGAAAAGAAAAATAAAAGTCCTGTGTGTTTTTCAGTTGTGCCTTTGCGTCTCTCTGTGCCGGTTGAGGCGGTGGTGTCCACCTTGGGGGTCCACACTTAACATTACCTAACCTACCTTACTGGCCCAATGTTCCTTGAATATACCTGATAACCCTTTTATGTAATAGAATACAATTTACCATATTCCAGTCCCCTGAAATTTCCTCAGTGTATAGTAACTTCCAAAAAATGTGTCAGAAGTTTATATATGTGCTCATTAACATCCTTAGGAACTCAAGGATAAATCGTATGTGGTCCTGGTGATTTGTTTGATTTTGGCTTATTTAATATAAACAGTATTTCTCCCTCTACAATATCATTCAGTACCTCCTTAGTAGTCCCTGTTACCACTGGGAGGTTATCCACTTCATCACACGTGAAGACATCAGAAAAATGCAAGTAAACAGCATTCAATATTCCACTATTTGCATATTTTAATTCTACTTTATTCCTGATACAATTCACCTCCTCTTTGACTGACTGGCAAGAACTGTTCTATCCAGTAAACTTTTTACATATTTCTTTCTTCTTTATATTATTCTTTATACGCCTTCATTCACACTAAGGAATCGCTGTTACTTTTAATTATTTGTTGCTATGAGGCCATCAGCATGACACTGCCAGATCTAAACACTAGCATGGCAAATTGCTCGCGTACTGAAGTAACTATAGCTGCAGGTGGAAGTCCCGTTTTACTTATGTAGCCAAGCAGAATTGTGTTGTGGTGCAGCAGTCTATTAGTTAGCGAAAGAGCTGTGAAGAAGCTGTCTGTTGTTACAATTCTGCCTTTGTCCAGAATCGGCTCCATAAGCTTTATGACCACAGACTCGGAAAATCTATGCCCTAGGTTGTAACTCAAAACACGGTTCTCAACAAAATGTTGCCAGATGTCCAAAATCACAGCAAATCTGCTGTGTTCACATGTTCTGCACTGGTGTGTTTGTTTTCAAAGCACAAATGCTGCATGATAGTCTAATGGCGGTCACGGGACTTTCTATCTTTGCCAGTACAACAAATAGTTCTGAGTAGGCATCAACCACAGCAGCAACTAAGGTCTTTGCTGCTCTTACGAAAAGAATGGAGATAAATGCCATCAACTCAGAGAGGGAGAGTCAGGTTCGTTGTACCATGTGAACGTCACTGACAGCATAAAACTGAATAATAAAAAAAAAAAAGCGCTAACTTTTACAAGCAGCCAATATTTACGCTGGGTGTTACAGGCTCATATCAAATGCGTTTTTATTATATTATGGTAATAATAATAGCAGCTCAATACTCAAAACCTGGAGCGCCCAGACTTGAACCTGGATCCTTTTGGTTATAAGGCCATAGTTCTTACCTCTGCACCATCTAAGAACACATATAAACTTACTGTTATGAAAGTTATGAAAAAGAAAAGGAAAAATGTTAAAAATAACGTAACATGATTGTTAATGTAATTGTTTTGTCATTGAGTGTTGTTCTCATACAATTACATTAACAATCATGTTACGTTATTTTTAACATTTTTCCTTTTCTTTTTCATAACTTCTTTAACACACTACTTCTCCGCTGCGAAGTACGGGTATTCTGCTAGTTGTTGAATAAAAGCACACGTGTTTATTTGATATTTGGACTAAAGTCTTCAAACATTATACACTTCACGTCATTATTAGTATAACATGGAAAAAGTTTGTTTTAGGTATGTGTTCATAATTTCTTGCCTCATATTTCGTGTCATCCTACACTTACACAGATCTTTGTAGATACAGAACACACATGAAATGTACAGTATGTATTCCAAATACAGTAACCATATATTATTTATCCTATACAACTTCAGGCACCTCACTCCCAGATAAAGAGACTTGAGTTGGGAGAAGTTTGTGACTGACTTCAGCTCCGTCTGGGGATGGGGGATAGGATAGCAGGCTGCTTGCTGCTTGTGTGGATCGGCACATTTGCAAAACAAAAGGCATTAATGGAGAGGTATGAAGGAATTTAAGGTGGGTCGAAATTACAAGTTTTTTCAAACGCTTCAGGGATTCTAGTGTTAAACTAACTCTCACATCTCAGTAATGCAAGACACTCTGCACTTCTTACGCTTCCACTTGTGAAGGTGATGTCAGTACATCACTACATCGGTCTCTCTGGGATTTATGTACTCTACAATGAATCTGTGTTTAAAACATGTTATATGAAAACTACCACTACATTATAGAAAACTCTATGTTTTCAAACCTGCTTATCTACTTCAGTGTTACAGGAAGAGAAAAAACTGCATTTGAAATTACATGAGTATTTAATATTAAATTCAACATCAGAAAAATAATTTAAGTTAAAATCAGCATGGGTAACAGAGCTTATGTTACAATTAAAATTTTCTTGGATGTAGAAAGCATGCTTTTGATTTGCTGAAAGACCAGTGCCAGTTTGTAATGTGGGGCACTGTCACCCCTGCCCCCCCCTCTAAAATATTTTAAAAACTCTACTTAAATAAATTATCCATCCATCCTCCAACCAGCTATATCCTAACACAGTGTCACAGGGGTCTGCTGGAGCCAATACCAGCCAACACAGGGCACAAGGCAGGAAACAAATCCCAGGCAGGGCACACACCAAGTACACACTAGGGACAATTTAGGATCGCCAATGCACCCAACCTGCATGTCTTTGAACTGTGGGAGGAAACTGTAGCACCTGGAGAAAACCCACGCAGACATGGGGAGAACATACAAACTCCATGCAGGGAGGACCCGGGAAGCGAACCCAGGTCTTAAATAAATTAGGTAATGAAAAATAAATTTGTTTATTTGCACAAAATGCCTGGTGTCATTGCATGTCAATATCCATTAACAAAGATTTCCAACTTGTATTTGTTTAATTTCTGTGTAAATTAAAAAAAAAATAATAAAAAAAATAAAATAATATGTTATTACTTATATTTCCGGAGAGAAGGACATCAGGCAAATGAGAGTCTATGCCAGTCCTAGCTATTTTGTCAAATTGGCTACCTGAGGCTGCACTTTAAGTGGTTACTTTCAGACTTTTGCGCAGACAAGCTATGCAGGTGATTAAGACCTGTCTGAAGAGGACAGAACTACCTGGAGAAGACGGCATAAAAGCAGTTCTGCAATCATCATGTTAGAACACTTTGGACATGTCTCCTGGCTGCTACAGCCCATCAGCCCTTGGTGTTTGGTCGCAAGCAAGCCTCTCAGGGCTGGTGGATAATGGGCATACCAGTTGCTTCGGAGGCAGAAAGGGATGGTAAAGGGGTGAAGCAGCTTGGAGTCACCACCGAAGAGCATGCTAAGTGGTGTGTCTATAAATGCTGATCTGGGAGCTTCTTTTCTGACCAGCTTCTACGGCAGCCCTGCCGCTTCAGGTTGTTGAGCAAGTGTATGAGAAATACCATATAAGTGTTTGTGGTTATCAAGATATTGGCGTGCCCTGGGATGATTTTGGTTACAAAAAAATTGTGCCATTACAGGAAAAAGGTTGGCAAACACTGATGTAGACAATAGCATAAGGTAAACTTTTTGGCAAGCTTACTGAAATTACTCAATTTAGGCAGAAGGTAATGGAGAAATTTTCTGGCCTGAAAATAAGTAAAGGAGGGCACAATTTATGTTCAAGGAAATACAGGTACCCTGACCATAAAGATAGAATTAGATTTAGGTTGGACTTGGTCCTGTGACTAAAGTACAAGACAGGTTGGGTGTGAGTTATGCTTTAAGATGTGGAGGTCTGTGGTTCTTACAATGTGAATTTGTGCCTAGGTGAGGTAAGCCTGGCAAACTTGCATATGACTGGCAGCAAGCATAGAATAAAATTAGGGCAGGAATGACTCTGTGGGTACGCTAAATAATTAACTGGGATGCAAGACTTGAGAAAAATTAGAGGACACCAAATATTAATAAGAAATAAGCAGTTGAAAGAAATTTTAATTAATGTTCAATGAACGCGTAGACCAGGCATCTATTTAATCTACTTCATGCCTAGTATCAGCTCTTGCTCCACTACATCATTTTTATTGGCCAGAGTTATCTTTCTCAGTTTTATAAGGTTGTAAATTAACCTGTCCATGAGTAGAACACAAATTACAGAAATTTAAGTTAGACTGTGCAAAGTTTAGTTTACATGCACAACAAATCTAATAAACCATGTGCTTTTCTCATAGAGTTAAAATAAAGATTAGTATCTTGTATGAGGACTAAAAGGCAGTAATACTGTAACATTCACTCGGAAATGCCAAATTGTACTGGGTATTAAATTTACGTACATAAAAAAGTAGGAGAACAACTACACATGCAACTGCAATACCGGATATTTGATAAGGCACTAACAGCTTGAAAGGCGCAACACCGCTATGCACTTTTAGTATTTTTGCACTCCATTCAATGGCAGATGGCATATTTTAAAGAGAAACAAGAGGTATTTAAATATGACCTCAATTCATTATAAGACTTGACTCAGATGTAAAGTTATGGCCACTTTAAGTGGTTACAGACTGCAGAAGGTTAGGGCCACTTTAGTGGTTACAAAACACAGAGCAAAACCGGTAGGGCAGTGAAAAAGAGGACAATCCAAATGAGATTAATTTAGGACACAATTCATACTTTTATAGGTCTGTCTTTACCACATATAAAGAAACAAAAACCAAGGAAAAAGGGTTAAAAGGCATTCATCATTAGTGCTTCTTTGAATGCAAGCGATTTGACTTAAATTAAACAATGTTACTTAGGCTCCCGTTCACTTTCATTTTAACACTATGATACATGTGTGAGTTTTGGCAGCATTGTAAAAACTAAAATTGAGTCCACTGCACTTAGGATTGAAACAGCCATGTGTTGATTCTATAACACAACCTGCTGTGCCAAAATTGTGACTGCTACTAGTACATGTTGCACATGCTACCACATTACAATGAAAAGGCACAAGGGTCATGAGTGCCAGATCTCCACAGTGGCATGACGCCAATGAGTTAAAGAGTTAAAGCAATCTTAAGTCTGATATCACTTTATGGTACACTTCTAAAAATCTTAGCCATCTAAATACGACATAATTCATATGATTCAGGTAAAGTACTGTATATTAACAGAATGTAAATTAAAAGAATGCAATTTAAAAAATAATTGTGGAGCTAAAATGTGAGACTTTCTTGGTCGTTTACAGTATCTTGAGTCCAAGTCAACTCACAGGTTATCAATAAGCAAGTCAAGTCATTTTTTTAAACTAGGCTGACCCGCCTTTTAAGGCAACCGACTTTTAAGTTGACCACTTCTTAAGGCAATTCAATATGTAGATCAATTTGATATTTTATACAAACTCATTAATTTGGTTATATTGCATTTGAGCGGTATTACTTTAATACTCGTAGTTTTTGTTATTTTTGTGATGAAATTTACATTTTTTCCTATATTGAGGTCGCACTTTTGAACCCCCCTGATATTTACTACACGGTGAGGCATTTGTACTCCATCAGCATTAATTATTTCCAGAGACATAATTTTGACTATTTTTCCAGCGCATCGTGCACAAAAGCAAGGGAACAATGGGAGCACCAGAACTCTGTTCACATCATGTCGCTTCGTACCGCAAGCTGCAAGTAGTAAGTCTGTGATACGCGGAATACCACTACGCTTTCAACTCACGGGACGGAAGGACAATCCCGACCGCTTTTATATAGTAAGCAAGAAGAAGAAGATATCGCACAGTCTGGAGTAGAAAATCATCTTTTACCTGGAAAAGCAAAACTACAAATCCCATCGTGCATTGCAAAATGGACGGGGTGTGTGTGAAACTCCGCGCCTGCGTAGCACTTACGGGACGGAAGGACAATCCCGACCGCTTTTATATAGAAGGATATTGATAAGCAGGTCACAAGTCAGGTAAACAAAAAAGTATTTTCACACTCTTAGTCCAATTGCTTTGAATCGAATCAGGGGCAGTTTTGTTAGTGTGTTTTAATTTCCTGTCAGTTTGGTTGCGTTTCACACTGTAAACATTTAAGCCAACTAAACATATCAAACATTCCATGGATGTGTTGTAGATTTCTTTCACTGAGCAGAAACATTGTTTTCCCAGACCAAAATATTGGGTATGTTTGCATCACTGCATTTTCCATAATTATTAACTTTAAGATTGCTTGAAAATTATGTGCTACGTTTATGCACAGAAGGACACATTTAAAAAAGCAGAGTGTACAACACAGGACAAGTTCTACCGATGGCATACACTGCTGTGCTTCAGTTTTATGTTGCTTAATTTTCAAGTAAACAAGTAAATTGACATCAATGTTTTTATTTATTTTGTAAACATTGTCAACTGCACTCCTATCGTTCGTTTGAAAGATTCTGAGACTGAATCATCAGGTGCTGCTCTGATTGAGCAAGTAATTGAGCAAGGGTTCACTTGGTACCACAACGAGACTACCCTTTTCAAAGGGTCTCGATAAGGTTATTTTGGTCTACACCAGAGTGTGATTGGCCATCTAAATTAACTAGATGTGAAAACATATTAAGATTCAAGTCACCCACCTCTGGTTGGCACTTTTAATAACCAATGATTTTAACATTATGGAACACACCTTTTTAAATATTTTTTCTTACTATATCTTTTCCTTTTGTCTCTCATTGACAAAAAAGATCAGGGGGTAAAAATGTAAATGTGATTTGGTATTAATTCTTGTAATTTTCAATAGACAATATAGCTTTAAATGCTTTAGGTTTTTGAAAGAAATATATCAGATCAATTTAAACATTAGTATAACTAAGACTGCAGCAACAATAGATATGCTAAATAAATAATTCTGTCACTGACAACAAAGTGGCAAATACAGTAATGAGAGAAACAAAAAAAACTTTTATTTTCAATATATAGTTTAGATTATAGTGCTTTACAATTTAGTAATGAACTTGGAAAATCATTTTAAATGAGAATTCGTCAACATCATATCTGCTTAAAAAAAAAGCCTTGGAAGGAATTTTTCTGTGAGATTCTGTTTTGCATTGATGAACTCTATGAACAACACTATGCTAAGTTTCAGCTTTAGCCTGGCATGGAGCAGGTCGAGAGATAATGCTTTAGTTGCCTCAGTAAACAAACACAACTTGCCCAAGTCCTCTTTGGTAAAACTGAAACTGTCTCAGATAAGCCTGGTATCTCAATTTAATGGAGGCTTAATGGCTAAGTATGCTTCATGAAATATCTCCAGATAACACAACTATAAGCGTGAATGTGTTTAATTTGTCTCATAGCTTTCTACTTCATGAAGATGAAAAAGAAACAGCATTGCAAGCCAATAAAAGACAGACCACAGCCGTGGTGACTGAGGGAGCTTATATTGCATGCTCTCATATTACCAGCACTGAATGCACACAAAATCTTGCTTGTTCTAACATTGTCATATATACAAATATATCACCAGCGGATACTGATATTTAGAGATTTCCTACAGAGGAAGATACATATTAACAGAATACAAGGATCCATATGGACAGAAAAAAAAAGGAGCTAGCTCAACTTTACTAATGCCAATGACGCTGAAGTTGAAAAGTGTGCAGCTTACGCACCAAAAGACACCAAACAGGAGGACATTTTGTGATTTTGAAACACAAGGGTGGAATGATTAAATAAACAGCATAACAAAGTTCAATACATCAAAAACCTGGATTATAGCCAGACACAGCACTGTCTAATTCAATATTTTTGATTTCCGTAAGTAATATTGCTAAATTATCAAAACACTATGGAATACCAAAAAAGTTCAAGCAATAACACAAACTAAGAAAGAACCCTTCAGATTGTGCAAATTTTGTGAGGAAACAGTTTAAATTAATGCTTTATAACTGAAACATTTCACCTTTAAAATTCTGAAAATCTGTTTGTTAGCCTTTTCCTACACATTTAAGCCAGGTTTACAGATAGTACCCTATTCAACTAAATCAATTTAGTTTTTTAAGAGAGCATAGGCCACATACCTGCAGCAGGTAACTGGCCAAGAAGAGTAAAAGGTATGAGATATTGCTTACTTTGTGATGAGGCCAGTTGTATTTGGCTTCTCAGTCTTGGGAATCTTCTTTCACTTCCACCACCCAAATCAACCAACTGCCAGCAGCGTTTTCCTTTGTCGTCCCGACGATCCAGTCTCAGTCGCAGTCTGACACTCTGCACTCCCAAAACGTTGGATATCCACGGTAGGGAAGGATCTTGAATATCCCTCCCTCTGAGTTTCATTCCCTCTTCACACTGAATTATGGGTACGGTATAACCCTGCAAAACAAAAAAAAATAAAAATGGTATAAATTCTGGATATATGAAATGGATTCTGTACAATGATAAAATATATTGCATTAATTGGATTAATGGTTGTCCGAAACGGCTTGTAAGTCTCATTTTAAGCAAGAAGCAAGTAAAATACAAGATATAAATCATTTTAACGGAGTATACTTCTGTCTTACCAAAGTTTCAAACACTGCTCAGTTTATACCCTTTTCACCTCTGTAGCTGTCCCACAGCACGACAAAACGTGGATCAGAGGCAGTTAGCCTAGACGAATTGCTAAAATTAACAATTCTGCTTTAAACAAAATTTGAAACTGAAACTAATTTCATCAGACTTCTAGGTCTGAAATTTTTAGAAAAGGCAATAAAAAGAACAAAGAATGTGTAAAAACTACAAAGTTCCACTTCTAGTTGACAAATTTATTTTTGAAGATATCAGCTGATGTACCACATCCATTAGGTTTGGACAGGTCTGAGTTGCTGGTAAAATACAGAGTGTGAAAGATTCATTATAACGCACTGAATGTGGCTAATAATTCCTCACTAATTTATAAAAAAATGTATACACGTAAGTACCATACAGACATAAAAAAGCAGCTGTGAAAATGCCTAATTAATAAGGAGTAACTTACAGAAAGCATGTAAATTACATGTAATTATTTAGCTTGAGATTGCTTTTCATTTTGGGTAGTGACTAGAAGCCTAAGGTCAAAATGCAGAAATGCTGTGATTGTCGCACTTCAGCAACCTGTAAATGTGCTTAGATGCTTAGAACAGATGACTGAGAGATGGCACAAGGAGATATTGTGGAATAAATAAAAGCACATTGAAGGTGACCCCCATTCTAGCCAAGATGATATACCCTTACTACTCAAATAATGTTTTTCACAATGGCATAGCAAACGTATACAGCAGTAGTTGGGGGAAAAAATGTTCACTTGTAAAGTTGGATGGTAGAAAACAAAATAGTTGTAGTGCCTATTATACTGTGACAGTGAGAATAGGACTAAAGTGCTGCATTAATTCACACCCTAGGCAAGGTTAAATATATCAGTTAAACTAATTTCAACAACTAAAACCTAAAACCTAGTAAATACTAAACACTGAAGGCCCATGTTGTCATCAATAACCAGCAGTCCAACTGATGAAATACTGACTTGTTATTCAAGTGTCCATCTTCTGTATTCTATACAATCTAATGAATCCACTGAGATTGTCTAAAAAATTGTATTGATATAGAAGGTAGCCTAATGTCAAAATGACTTTCAGCTTGTTCAAGTTATATTATTATTATTATAGGGTACACATGCTAATGTAATTTTAAAAGTTAACACGTAATGCAACATCTTCCCAGATCATTTTGTTTACATACTTGCTGTTGAAAGTTTTTGAAGAAATGCAAGGTCACTGTTGATAAGTCTTGCATACATGAGTGTAGGCAAAGCAAGTTACCGAAGTTATTCACTCTTTACAAATTAAATGGGCTTGAACGTAATAATAAATGTTCTCCTTCAGCAAGGTTTATTCTTTGCATGTTTCACATACTGGCCAAGTGGTCAGTTGCGCATTTCCAAGGCAGATGAAGTACTGGGAAACCTCACTGAAGATCTACAATATGAAGAACAAATTGTTGTGCACAGAATTTTTTGTCACTATTTAGACTTGTGAACATCTACAGTATGTCTTAAGACAGCACAGGGAAAGTGCACCACTAATCATTTTTCAAAGAAAGTAAAAGTGTCAGCCTTCAAAACCATACATTAGATTAAATGGAAATTATATTTTCTTAATATAGCACATTTCTGTGCCAAGTAGCTGTTAAGCATTTAATACTTTGGCTAAAAAATTACTACCAAGTGTGAGCAGCATATCTCAAAAAATAGGTTAGTTTAGGAAGAAAAAAAAAGAAAAAGAAAAAAAATGAAAATAGTGACATAAAATGGTTTAAGCTTTAGGAAACAACCATAGCCACAACCTCATTTAGCAGTCATGTGGAATGGGCTCCCAAGCATGTAAGAAAACCGTGAGCAAAACTTTTCCATGTGGGCCCTCCAAAATTGATATGGAAATGAACTAGCTAGGGTTTATACACTTGTTCTAAAAGACAGATGACCCAGTTTACCTTGCTTCAAAAGGATAAAAATTACATTATGTTATGGAATGTATAGTAATCATCTGGGGTGTGTTTGCTTTGGACAAGGTGCAAAGACATCAAATGAAGTGGAGATGTTTGATAACTTTTAACAATGTTTCCTAAAAAAAGCACACTTCTCAATCTCAACCAAATAAAACTGACTTCTATCTTTAGTTCAAATTGCATATCCCATAAAACAAGAACAAGCTAATCAAACTGGCAAACATGCATGTAAAAGAATGTTATAACATATGATAGAAACTGGGGTGTCAGCAAGCCCAAAACCACCAAACATAATCACACCAAAGGTCCCAGGTTCAAATTAAGAAGTGTTTATTAAACACAGTTCCATAAATAACAAAAGCACAACTACAATATCTTCTCTCCTTTCAATATGTCTCACCAACGTACTGCCCTTCTCCAGTCGAGTGTTGCTCCAAGTCCTCCCAGTTCTGACATGCCTGGATAAGGGAGTGTGGTCCCTTTTATTAAGAACCCAGGAGTACTTCCAGTGCCAGGACCACTGCGTAATGGAAGTACTTCCGGATCATACAGAAGTCCCACTTATTAGGAAGCACATCTCCCTACAAAGCCCCTTTGCGACACCCATCATCCCCTGCAGGGCTTAGTTGCTAGATCTCCCAGCATTCCCTGATGGTTCCCAAATTGGCGGTGATACAGACGGTTGCTGCCATCTTGTATCCCGGGGGTAATAACCTTTCCCCTGCAGCATCTTTCACTCCCACCGGTCTTCCGTCCATCCCCTCTGGCCATTAGTTACAGGTCTGGCTCCTTCCTTTCTCCTGGCAAGGATACCCATCCAACCCACGTGGCATTTATACACAACTAGCAAAATACCTGTGCTTCGCAGCGTAGAAATAGAGTGTTAAACAAATTATGAAAAAGAAAAGGAAACATTTTAAAAATAACGTAAAATGATTGTCAATGTAATTGTTGTAGGCTTATTTTAGTATTGAGAGTGAATTTCATGGTTGTAACGAAAAGGCAGGAGTCACTAGCAGGAAGACATGAAGCAAGGCAAACAATAACAGGCTTGAAGCTGTGGTGTAAATAAGAAGGGAGCAATAAGCACAACGAACAGCTGAGGGAAGTACAGACGCGAGTGAGGAGGCACATGAGTGCGGGATGTCGTTAATGTATATAGTCTGGGAGCCAACCATGTGGTAGGTGCGTGGACAGTGGCTGTGTAGAAAAAGTAAGGGGGACCGGGGGCGGCCCTTGTGCGTCTCTGCCCTTCTGTTAACAGAAATAAGGAATGAAACTGCCAAAAGTAAAGGTCAGTTCCGAAAGTTCCTTACGGCATAATGGTGAGAACCGCCAAAAAGAAGATGTTATTTTCAAAAGTTCGTTACAGGGCATGATGCAAAATGAAACATACTTAACATTTGTAAGTACAGTGTAAAGGATGAGTATGGGAAATTTGGGCTTCCTATGTGTATTGGAAGTCGCAGAAATAGTGAGGAGGGGTTTCCCCTAAAGGAATGAAACCGCCAAAAGGAGAAGTCAGTTCCGAAGGTTCCTGATGGCATAATGGCGAATACCGCCAAAAAGAAGATGTTATTTTCGAAAGTTCGTTACAGGGCATGATGCAAAATGAAACATACTTAACATTTGTAAGTACAGTGTAAAGGATGAGCATGGGAAATTTGGGCTTCCTATGTGTATTGGAAGTCGCAGAAATAGTGAGGAGGGGTTTCCCCTATCTATATATACAGTTTAGGGGGTGCACCTGTTTCCCCTCTTTGGGTGTTGCAATAGGACATGAAACATACCTAACTTTTGTAAGTACCCTGGAAGGAATGAGCACGTGAAATTTCAGCTTCCCACCTATATGGAAAGTGAGAGAATTAGTGATGAGTCAGTGAGGGCTTTGCCATTTATATGTATAGATATTCAGTGAACTGAGTTTTAAAAAATAATGGCTGATTAAACAAGAACTTATGTATTGTTTCTTGTCCTATGCACATGAAAAATTTGTTTTTTAATAATTTAAAAAAAAAACTGAAAATGAAATGTCAGTATTTGACTCACAGTACCCTATGGAGGACAAAATTAAACTATTATAATTTAGCAAATTCACAGTTCAACATGAATGGCTTTTAAGCCAGGTTAGCTTGAGTATTTACAGGAGTCTTAGTGCCATAATGAAACATTAACTATGCTACAATATTTTAAATATTTGACAACACATTACTTAGGTGGGTGATGAAACAGGTGGACTATTACTGCAGCATAACAATGAAGCATGTTAATACTTAGTATTATCGAGGAATTTGTGAAAATTGCAAAGTCTGTTTACAAGGTTGGTCCACACTTTAAGATTAATACACACACACAGATACACACACAGAGATCCTAGCCAGACAATGGCTCAAGTGATGCCCAACTGCTACTCATCCCTTCAAATAAGTATGTACAAGAGTGCTAACAAATGCCCGTCTCTCCTAGTACTCTACATAGGGACTCACCATCACCAGCACTAGCAAACATAACACTTTTATGGTACTTTCCATCCAAACACTGTCTTACTTGTACCACACTTGTTCGTTGTATTGAATTACAACCTCTCAGCCTTAATATATTTGTAAGCAAGAAAGCAAGAATCTTTCCATACCAGTGTGGCTGTGTGGGTCAGCTCCACATTCCAAATTCTGTATTGGGAGCTTCTTGAACCCGATACAGTCAATAACATTAACTGGATGAGCTGGCAGATGAGGACACAACATGAAGCAAGGGGCAGGTGCATAAAGTACAAAAGTGATTTTATTCAAAACAATCCGACAAAAAGAAAGTGTTCAATAAATGCAGTTGCAATCAAATGTTCAATAAGTAAATACATAAAAAGTGAAGTCCATGGGTTCAAGTCTAGCTTTAAAACGAGAAAAAACAACACAGCCTTCAGGTCATTAATGTCCAGTCAGACGATCCCAGCACAAATCTATCACCATCTCCCCAGCTCATCCATTGGTTACACAGCTGGTGGAGACACTAGCAGCTATGGTCGTTCCTCTCCAACTCTACCTCCTTCTTGGCTGCCACAAGCAGCATTAGCAGACTGCTTCAGGGTCGTTCATCCACCCATCATCTTTCACACTCCCGCAAACGTACCTTGGATCCCTAAGCAGGACTCCAGCATGCTCATACCTACTCCACACAAATAATCAGTGACACAAACCAGCTCCTGGAATGCCACTCCATCACTCCTTTGTGGGGCCCTTGATCGTGCTGCCTTTCCCCCACTAGCTGGCTGGCCTGCCTTATTTCTCCACGTGATGCTGCTCTCTCCACCTGGTTTCTATTCTCTCTCCCCGTTTTTTCTTCCCTCCTCTCTAACCCTCACACTATTTTTTTAACATTAGAATCCATGAAGTCTACAAAAAAAATTTAATTCTTTCGCACATCTCCATCAACGTCTTTTGTTTTGTAAATGTGTCGATCAGCACAAGCAGCAAGCAGCTTATCCCATCACCCCTCGATGGAGCTCAACTTGGGCAAAAAGTTCTCCCTTCTCAAGGCTCCTTATCTGAGTGTGAGGTGCCTAGAATTGTATAGGGCAAAAAATACAGTATATCGTTATTTATCGCTATCTGCCCAGAGGGGACTGGGCGGTATCATGGTCTGGAATCCCTACAGATTTTATTTTTTCTCCAGCCGTCTGGAGTTTTTGTTTTTCTGTCCCCTGGCCATTGAACCTTACTCTTATTCGATGTTAATGTTGATTTATTTTTTATAATTATGTCTTTCATTTTTCTATTCTTTAATATGTAAAGCACTTTGAGCTACTGTTTGTATGAAAATGTGCTATATAAATAAATGTTGTTGTTGTTGTTATCTGTGTCTACAAAGATCTGTATGAATGTAGGATGAATGGAAATGTGAGGCAAGAAATGCTGAACACATACCTAAAGCAGAAACATTTTCCATATTATACTAATAATAACGTGAGGTGTGTAATGTGTGAAGACTTTAGTCCAAATATCAAATAAACACATGTGCTTTTATTCAAGAATATAACCACAACCAAACAAAAAAATCAATCAATTTACATGTAGCTGTCAATGAGTTACAAACCCAAGCTCAAATGTCAATCGACAGAAAGTTAACATGTATTCTTGGATGGGGCAGAGGTAAGAACTGCTGCCTTATAACAAAAAGGTTCCCGGTTCGAGTCCTAGTGCTCCATGTTTTGTGTAATGAGCTGCTATTATTATTATTAACTAGGGGGCTTTGCCCCCTGCTCGCCTTGCTTGCCCACAAACCCCTGGGGTCACTTTGCATTTCTGCCGCTCACGTTGTGAAGGCAGGGGGGCTGAACACACTCTAAGGAAATGCAGTCGGATCAGCTGCTGGCTTGCTGCTGCTGCTGCTGCCGAGCTGTGTGTTCTGCTTGTTGCACTGCGCGTCGATCATTTAAAAGCCTGTACAGCAGCTGTTCTTTTGTCTCACTGCCTTGTCTCGCGGGACATTAAAGTGTCTCTGAGAAAATCACATATTGTCTCCTTCCAAGATTTTTTTTATAACAGAGAGATATAATAAAAACATACATTTGATTTGAGTGTAACACCTGGTGTAAATTTTGGCCACTTGTAAAAGTTAGTACACATTTTTTTTAGTGTTCAGTTTTATTCTGCCAGTGACATTCATGTGGTACAACAACATTGCCTCTCCCTCTCTGAGTTAATGCCGTTTATCTCCATTGTTTTCACAAGAGCAGCAATGACCACAGCTGGTACTGTGGTTGATGCCTGCTAAGAACTATTTGTTGTACTGGCAATCAAAGACACAATGTCCCATAACCACCATCAGACTGGACAAAGGCAGAACTGTAATGACAGACAGCTTCTTCACAGTGCTTTCACTGGCTAATAGACTACTGCACCACAATGCAACTCTGCTTGGCACCATAAGTAAAATGGGACTTCTACCTGCAGCTAGTCACTGACAATGTAATACTATGTGCTAACCAGAATCTAAGCACCAGTTCACATAACAAAAAAGAAAAAGTTTGGGGAATAAAAACATACTGTACACAACCTCCTATATAGGATATGGAGGATACATAACTGAAAGGACAAACTCCTCATATTTCATTGCCACACTCCATTCAAAATACCTTTACTACTCTTTGTCTCTGTCTGTTAGGAAACTATTTTTCCACTTTCATGAGGAGAACTGTATAAAAGAATATGTTACCTAGAGGGGGAGTAGACGTTGATATTCTGGGGACCTTCAAAAGTCTATGTAATAATTGTGTAAGTTAGGTAAGACTGAGGCGGCCACTTATGCCCCCATACTAAAGTTTTTGAAAGAAGGGTCACTTTCCAATGCTGTTTCCTGGTGGCATCAGCAAACATTACAGATAAAAAAACTACAATGACAAATACCCAACGCAATTTCTCTGCTCTCTTTTCGCCTTTCTATGTATTTCCTTCCCAATAACAACATTCCATATGTTAGAATGAAGACATGCTTTCCGGAATCAAAACACACTGGTCACTCCATCATGGTTTACAAAGTATGCTGGCGGCTAACTTAATGTTAGCCTAATATCATCCTATAAACCTTTGTGAAAATATAATTGTATATCCTCTAGATTGAACACTGTGACCGATAAGGTTCTAAATACAAAAATGAGATGACAGAGAAGTATTTAGATATTTACACATAAACAAAAAAAAAGTTGAAGCAAAGAAAGGTGGCAAGAGATGTAATGGACTAAAGTGGTGTCAGTTTCTGCTGCAGCATAAATTACCTGGTGTATGCACTGGCTTAAGACAGTAAGGAAAACTGTTGACAAGAAGATTGCTAAATTTAGAAGACCAAAACAAACTGCAAAGGGTGATTACTGAAAGTGTTCTGACAGACTTCAATCCATCCATTATCCAAACCGCTACATCCTAACCACAGGGACACGGGGATCTGCTGGAGACAATCCCAGCCAACACAGGGCACAAGGCAGGAAACAAACCCTGGGCAGGGCACCAGCCCACCGCAGTCTGACAGACTTCCAAACTTAAAAAAAAAAAAAAAAAAGGAACTGTAGCTTAAGTAAAAAAAAAAATCAAAAGATTTTTTTTCTGAGTAATTATTATCTTTATTGCTTATTATATTATTAGAAGAGAAGTTCTGTTGAGTACATTTTAATATTGGTTAAAGCACAAAAAGCAATGTTCTTATTTTTATTAAATAATTAATGCAGAAAACGTTAAAAACGAGTGAAGCAAAGATATCTGTTAAGGGGCAGAGGGAAAGACAGAGGGTGAGAGAATAAGAGAGCAAGAGAGCATTTAGAACTTAATTTTCAACAAGCTGTGATTACTACCAAATTAACAAAAAAAACCAAAAGCAAAAAAGGACAGAAGCAGTTTTGACAATATAAACAAAAAGTGTTTTCTCCAAAATAAAGTGCAGACAATTTCAAAGCAAGAAGCTTTCTCTTAAATAAGAATTGCCAAAGTGACATCACTTGCAGCACCACATACAAGAACACAGGACACAGTATGGCCCCTCATAGTAAGCAACCATCTGTACAAATTACACATTATACATTATATATATTGTTGTCAGAAGCCAGGATCCAGAATCACCTTAGAGTTGACGGGACTTTGAGGACTTAACAGAATAACTGGTAAAAACAGAGGTGATAACGCAAATCTAATAAAACCATACTTTATTCACAATAGAACATAGAAAATATATCAAATGTCGAAGTGAGACATTTTACTATTTCATGAAAAATATGAGTTCATTTTGAATTTGATGGCAACAACACATCTCAAAAAAGTTGGGACGGGGACAACAAAAGGCTGTAAAAGTAAGTGGTAGTAAAAAAAACAGCTGGATGAACATTTTGCTACTAATTAGGTTAATTGGAACCAGGTCAGTAACAAGATTAGGTATAAAAAGTACATCTCAGAGAGGCAGAGTCTCTCAGAAGTAAAGATGTACTGAGGTTCACCGATCTGCAAAAAATGCATCTACAAATTGTGTAACCATTTCAGAATGTTTCTCAACATAAAATTGCAAATACTTTTAATACCTCATCATCTACAGTACCTGATATCATCAAAAGATTCTGAGAATCTGGAGAAATCTCTGTGCGCAAGGGACAAGGCCGATGATCTACAGGACCTCAGGCGGCACTGCATTTAAAACAGGCATGACTAAGTCACAGAAATCACTGCATGGGCTCAGGAACGCATCCAGAAATCAATGTCTGTGAACACAGTTTACTGTGCCATCCAAAAATGCAGGTTAAAGCTCTATCATGTAAAGAAGAAGCCATGTGTTAACATGATCCAGAAATGCCACCGTTTTCTCTGGGCCAGAGCTCATTTAAAACAGTGCAAAGTAGAAAACTGTTCTGTGGTCAGACTAATGCTAATTTAAATTTCATTTTTGGAAAGCATGGATGCTTTGTCCTCCGGATTAAAGAGAACCAGGACAATCCCGTTTGTTAGCAGCACTCATTTCAAAAGCCTGCATCTCTGATTGTATTAGGGTCCATTAGTGCCTATGGAATTAGCAGCTTGCACATCTGGAAAGGCACCATCAATGCTGAAAGGTATACACAGGTTTTAGAACAACATATGCTCCCATATGTCTTTTTCAGGGAAGACCTTGCATATTTCAGCAAAATAACGCTAAACCTATCAATGCAACTTATTATTATTATTATTAAACCGCATGCTGCATTTATTACAACAGCAAAGCTTTGTAGTAGAAGAGTCCAAGTGCTGAACTGGCCTGCCTGTAGTCCAGATCTTTCACCTAATGAAAACATTCAGAGCATCATGAAATGAAAAATATGTCAAAGAACACCCAGATCTATTGAGCAGCTAGAATCCTAAATCAGAAAAGAATGGGCTAACATTCCTCTCCCAAAAGTCCATCAACTGGTCTCCTCAGTTCCCGGATGTTAACAGAGTGTGGTTAAAAGAACAGAGGATGCTGCACAGTTGTAAACATGGCCCAGTCCCAACTTTGTTGAGACGTGTTGCTGCCATCAAGTTCAAAATAACATTATTCTTTTCTTAAGATGGTACATTTTCTTAGTTTAAACATTATGTTTTTTGTGTTCTATTGTAAATAAAATATGGGTGTATGAAATTTGCAAATCATTGCATTCTGTTTTTATGTACTTTTTACAGTGTCCTAACTTTTTTGGAATTAGGGTTGTATTTTTTTCTTTAACCAGCCAAATCTGAGGTCTCAAATTCCGTTCCTAGAGGGGCCACCATTTTCACACCAGCCAATTTCTTAACCTGCTTCACACTGTTAATGAGGTGCATTACTTAATTCAGTGACTTGTACATGCTTTCAATCTGCCACACCAGAAACTTCTAAAACTGTTTTGATTTTTCTTTAATTGAGAACACCAAATTATTTTGAGGATCAGAGTAGATCAATATTTCTCAGACCTTCTATATTTTCTTTTAAATATTTTAATAAATCGGACAAAATGAATAAAAGGGCACAAAAAAAGGGATAAAGTTAACTGGTCATCTGATGGCTTGCTTTGCATCTCATTGTTTGGCTGCTGTTTAAGGAATAAAAAATGTAAAAAAATAAAGATCCTGAGTTTACAAAAGCAATTCAATTAAGTTTAGTGCAAATAAGCATGTTACATTAGTGGTAGGTAATGATTATTAATTGAGAAAATGGCTAGAACAAACACTTGAAGCAATAGTGGCACTCAAGGACCTGAGATTGGTATTTGCGATAAACCTGTGATATAAGTGAAGAAAATGTATTACATCATTTATATATGCTGTATAAGAATTCCAAACAATCCACACAATTAAAAAACAAGCACTAATAAAAACGCTTCATTCAAGACAAGAAAGGGCAGGTTATCTTTTGCTAAATCACAAATGATCAAAATAAATATTCACAAACCATACAACTTATTCAAAGAATTTACTTGTTACTCCAAGAACCATGTGATTAAGCACACTGTAAATACCCTGTTTACACTAGGCACTTCAACCCAATTTTATATGGATAGGCTGTAAACACTCTGTGCCTCTTTAGCAGAAAGATACAAATTCAATTACAATTTGCAAAGTAAAAATTAGCAACTTTACACTTTCCATTTTAACTGATAATGAAGGCCCAAGGAAGAAGCTCTTTACCTTATAATATTAAAAGAGGACAAATAGGCAGATAATGTACTATAATGCTGCAGCTGTGACAGCTCTAGCCAAAGCCACAAGTGTGCTGCAGTCAATCTGGATGCATGAACAGAATCAATACTGGTAAGATAAAATCTTGCTTGGATTGTTCAATGACTGCTACTGCTATCTATGCATGTGTCACTTTGTGTTTTTCTATATTTCTAAGTACAGCCTCTTAGACTGCTGAAAACAAAAGACGTGAGATTTCAAAAATATACACCCCTTAAAAAGTGTGCTGCAACCGGCATTAAGTATCTTGCTTCTGGTTCTGGCTGTAAAAGCTCAAGTCTTTTAAGACAAAAGAAACCATCACTGTTCCAGTGTTTGGAGTGTTGTGCTCTCAGGTCATCTCTGCTGCAGACTGTTGCACCTACAAGAGAAGTGACTCAGTGCAGCAGTGCAATCAATGGCTAATAGTATTCCGGTCACTGCTCCAAAAAGAATTTTGCAAGGATTACTACAAATGAAAGTGATGCCACTTAATTTAACAGGTGATTTTTTGGACAGGTGTGCCACTTTGGAGCAGTTGAAGGCTGACTGACTTATGTGGCTTACCAAGAAAAATACTTGCTATGCTTTAAAATGTCACATTGGAGAGATGTCATATAGTGAACATAATTTATTCACATAAATAATGTGCAATGGCTGCAGGACCAATGTGTCAGCCTTATCTACCTATTTACAATGAGAACACCCTCTGACCAAATTGAAAATTACAGGATTTACAGAAAAGTAATGTTGGCTTACTCAGTTAAAATAGTGATATGCCCCCCAATACCACTATCAACTGGCAATGTTAATGGGGACGATTAATCCAACTGAGGATTTTATATATAGCCCAACCTTAGTTACTAAATAGTAACTTTAGTGAGAATTCAAACATGGAAATCGTTAACTATGAACTGCAAAGTAGTTCAAAAAACAAACTAAGCCTGAACTCTGCAAAACATGTGTAAATTCAAATGGAGCTGGACTAGGGCAGGTCAGAGGGGAAAAGCCTTAATTAAAAAATGTAACGTGACAAAAAAGGTTTACCAAAGGACCCAAAGTAAAAGAAAATGCTATATGCTATATCAATGTACTACTGCACAGCTCCCTCTTTCATTTGTTAAAACGTCACTTGTTAGACAATACATTTATAAATGATGTCATTAAGCTCACCTGGAAATCTATAAGCAAAGGATGCCAGGTTAGCAGAATGGGAGACCAACTTAATTTAAGCTTAAATGACTTAAAAGCACAGCAATAAACCATGAACAGCAAGACAAAATCTTGTTCCAAAGAAAGAGGGCAGAAAGACTCAATGAAGGCTAAAAAGCAGCAACCTGAGTCAAACCATGACAATGGAAAGCAGAAATAAATTCTCGTTATATAGGGGTTGTCTACATATGTTCACTTTACATCTATATTTTTTGCTTTGTTCATCCTAATAATGTTTCACATTTTTCCCAGATTTTTATGGATACTTGAGTTTTCATTCTATATGACAAAGACGTGTAAAGGTACAGTAACTAATTACTCCAAATTGTATAGATGGGTTTAAGTGTGAACATGCCCTGTGATAGACTGCTTAGACATGGCTGGGATAGGTTCCATCCCGCTACAACCCTGCAGTGGATATAAAGATTTAAAGATGGATTAAATGTGAAGAGTGTATTTAATTGGGACAGAATTATTACTTATGAGTCTAAATGTTATGTGTATTTTTCCCATACTGGTCATAAACTACACTTTCGTATGTGATAGTGGGTGCTGAAACCTGACCAACTAAAGAACAAATATATGTGGTCTAATTGTGGTAACTATAGCAACCCTGCTGACATGGTGGTAAAAAGTGCTATTAAAAGAAAAAGCATGAACAGCTAGAACTAATCTTTGTCTTTTAATAAGACATGGAAGGGGTCTATCAAAGTCTGACAATAAAGTGAAATGAAAAATAATCTGTCTGCTTTTTCCTTTTTTCAGAATAAATGTTTCTATATTTGACTAAAAGTGTATATTAAGCAAAAGGGACCCAACATGTGCAAATAAAGAATGTTCATCACAATTTTGGTGTTTTTTTGGTAGAATCCTCTAACATATTACAAAATGTTAATTCTTAGAAATATGGCAAATGATCCAGGCTCTGAGACAACCAACAGTCTCTTAAAAACTGAAAATGACCACTACCAAGGTTGATGGAGGTATTATGTTCTTACAGTGAAATAAGCTTTTTTCATCTCTAGGCGTAACATAACCAATTTCCCTCAAACACTTTACATTCAATCTCCAAATTTATCAAATTTTGTTCCAGGATTGAATATGACTTTACTGAAAATTGTATACCTTGCTTTTTGAAAGATTTAGACAGGACAGTCACTTTATGACTACCATTACAGAATGCCAAAATGCTTCCATGTGGACACTCCATATATTAGTGAACGTAGTTCTGTGGCATCAACATGTCAAAGACAGGTCTCAATTACATTTTCCTGACTTTTTTCCTTTAATTCTCAAACATTTCTTTAAGCCCAAAATATTTCAGTGCTAACAAATACGTACATGCATTAAAGAAATGTATACGTCTTCTCTGTTAACCAAATTACATTCCTCAATTATTCCGTTAATTCACCAGATTGATTTAAATGAAGACTTTTCCTGCTCAACTGTAATTAAACATGCACATTATAAAAGCATGTTAAGCTAATATAGTATTAAAACATCTTATCAAGTACAGTTTAAAAACAATTTTAAAATGTATAAGGTTAAAAAAACGTCACATCAAGTATGAGTGCCATTAACCTTTAGAGTTGTGCATAAATGACTGTTTACAGCCTGCAAAGGAGTAAAAGGAGGTCTGTTTCCATACATACAGTATGTTTTCTTTCAGGGAGACCACAAGCTGAAAGAGAATAATTTGAAGAAAAGCAGAATGAAGACAGAGAGACAGCAAAATATATTCAAACAAAGGGTGATTATATCTAGACATACCAAAAGTAAACCTGCAAGATGAATTGAAACTGATTTGTCAGTTAATACATTCCTGGGCCTTGAAGGAAAAAAAGCATTCTTCAGTCCAATATGTTGGCATATAGATCCCATTTTGAAATCTACTGAAGTTAGTTGACCTTCTAATATGAATGTCAGTTTAGGCAGAAATATTAAGAATGAGAACAAAGTCTGGCAGTCTAATAAGCATAAAAGTTAGGTTGGCCTATACTACGCTTCGGGTCAGACTGCTAGACTGAGGAAACTTCATGTTCATTGTAATCATGATCCAGAAACTTAACACAGCCTGACAGCATGGTTAGTGTAATCCTTGGCAAGTGGCCTCATTGAGAAACAATGAATGAGTGTAAAAGTAATAGAACAAATGAATTAAAAAAGAAAAATTGCTTATAAATTTTAAGAAAATATAACTGGAATTGCTGCATGTTTTCAATAATGAGAGCTTAACCCTTGCTATTAATGAAAATTAGTTTATTTTGTTTATCTTGTTAAACAGTTTATTGTATTAACTTCACATTAATAGTCACTGGCCAAGTCCGTTATTAGCATTCAACATGCAATGGTCATTAGCAAGTAGTTTAGATACTTTATTCGTTGATTTAACAATATGATTAATATTTCGGTAAACTTGCAGATTATTTTCAGCATAAATACATCTGTTTAACTAAGACATAAATTATTAGAATCTTTGTTATTATAATATTCAATTTATTGGAGTCCAACACGGAAAAATTAAAAGGTATAAAAATGCCGACCAAGGTGGAAAACAAAAAAAAAAAAAAACAAAAAACAACCCACAACATCAACACAGGCTAGGTCTGTGCAATGCCTTAAAAAGTAATTTCAAAACATGGTTGTACGATACCATCAGCTCTGCTGGAGAATGGAGAGAAGATTGCTACAAATAATTAGCTTCTCTACCCTTGTACTGTTTAACATGTCATCATGGGGTGGTGTATGAACAGTGTGTGCATGTTTTAGCTCCGGACACAGGAGTTAGTTTTGTTGTATCATCAACTGTTGAAATTCTGTACATTTAGCTGTATTTAGTAATATTATTATGATAACCCAAAGGTGACTCTTTCCAAGTTCATTTAAAATTGCTAAAAATCACGATTTTGCATTGACACAAAATTAGATCTACTTCATCATAAAATGGATAGGAACAAATGTCTACCAAGAGGAAAGTAAGTTACTTATTACTTTTCTCACAGAAAAAAAGCATCATCAGTTGTTCTCTTTCTACGATTTTCTACCATCATAAATAGTGAGTCTGCATGTGATATAGAAAAAAAAAAACATACTTCATTGTGTTCATCACTAGAATCCCTGAAGCATACAAAAATATTCGTAATACCAGGCCACCTTAAATTCCTTTCCACTTCGTCAGCACCGTCTTTGTTCTGCAAATGTGTCAATTAGCACAAGCAGCAAGCAGCCTGCTATCCCATCCCTCACTGAGGCACCTAAAGCCAAGTCTGGCGCAAAATTCTCAGAGCTGGGAGTAAAGTGTCTGGAATTGTATGGGGTAAAAAATATATCGTTATTTGGACTACAATGATCTTTGTAAATGGGATGACAGGAAATGTGAGGCAAGAAATGTTGAACGCATAACTAAAACAAAAACTTTTTTCATGTTATAGTAATAATTGACAAAATGTTGCCATGAAGTGTATAATGTGTGAAGACAGAAGTCCAAATATCAAATAGACACTTTCACAAAAGGTACAAGTATAACAAAACAAGTACACTTCTATTCAAGAATATAACAAAAGAAAAAGAAATTGTTCAATTTACATTATTGGCAATATGTAAAAACTAAAGCCCAACTATCAATCACTACAAACTAACATGTCTGCCAGGCTGGTGCAGAGGTAAGGACTGCTGCCTCATAATCAAGAGATTGCGGGTTCAATCCCAGGTCGTCCTCACATTTTGAGTAGTAAGCTGCTATTATCATTACTATTACAGTAAAAACATACATTTAATTTGAGTCTGTAACAGTCAGTGTAAACTTATGGTACTTGTAAAAGGTAGCACTGAGGGGATAAAAGCAAACACACAAACGCAGCTCAATCATTTCTTCCTGGTGTCTTGTTGAGTAACCAGACAATGCAGTATCTATAGTGGATATTACTTTTCCTCGCACATGGACATTCACATTAACATGTCATTTGAATGATTTTTTTTTAATTCAAGAATCCAAGAATAAAACTGAATAAAAAAATTGTTATATGATAACAATAATAATCTATACTAATAAAAGGCAAAGCCCTCACTGACTGACTGACTGACTGATCACTAATTCTCCAAGTTCCCGTGTAGGTAGAAGGATGAAATTTGGCAGGCTCATTCCTTACAGCTTACTTACAACAGTTGGGCAGGTTTCATTTCGAAATTCTACGTGTAATGGTCATAACTGGAATCTATTTTTTTCCATATACTGTAATGGAGTTGAGCTGGATGGCCGTGGGGGGCGGAGTTTCGTGTGACGTCATCACACCTCCCACGTAATCACGTGAACTGACTATCATCGCAGCACGTAGAAAACCAGGAAGACCTCAAAAAAGCGCTGAAGAAAACATGCATTATATAATTGAGAAGGCAGCGAAACAATAAGAAGCGAGCGACTGACATATACAACCATATTCATGAGTGCTGCTACTTTGGAAACAAAGCACAGTGTAAACCTAAAGTTTAAATTAAGTTCATAGACAGGCTGCCGCTGGTGTTTGTAATTTAGTGCCTGCCCATATAAGGCCGTCCGTCAGCGGCAATCCAATAGAAACACTGCCGCTAAATATTCACGGGTGAAGGACTGTGCTTATGCAGAGGAAAATGAGATGGTCAGGGTGGTGTTTGGAACAAACTCAGCGAAACTGAGAGAGAAACTTTTAAGTGCCGGGTCTTAGCTGACATTACATACAGCCGTGGACATCACACGAGATGGCACCAGCACAGCTGGGAACCTTTGATGCAAGAACACCAAGCGGCTCACGTGAACTGACGCAGTACACAGACAAAAAGCAACAGTTCCAAAGAGTGCTGAACAAAAACCCAATTACACAATTGAGAAGGCAGCAAAAAAATATGAAGCGTCTGATATATACAAGCATATTCATAAGTGCAGCTACTGCGGAAACAAAGCACACGGTGGAAAAAGTGAATGTCCCGCTAAAGGAAGACAGTGTAAAAAAACCCGTGCATGCAGTGTGTCACATCTCAGATAAAGAGGAAGACGAGCTGTTTACTGATGCAGTAAGAAACGAATCGATGAATGAAACCTGTTATCTTTACAACGATTGACAAACACGGAATGTAACTTGAACACAACACATCGTACAAATACGACCCTGATTAAATCAAATAATGATAATCAAATCCATGATGACAGCAACACTCAATAACATTCACAAAACAATTACTGTATATTGACAATCATGTTACGTTATTTTTAAAATGTTCCCTTTTCTTTTTCATAACTTCTTTAACACACTACTTCTCCGCTGCGAATATATATATATATACCCCGATCTACATACTCTCAAACAGACAAGCCACACGCTGTGGCGCAATTGTAGAGGCTTCGCCTCTAGCGCCGACATCCGAGGTTCGATTCCCGAAAAGGGATGTCCTCCTTGATTTGGGACGTATGAAAAAATATGCGGTTAACGAAGAATCAGGTTACGTTATTTTTAAAATCTTTCCTTTTCTTAGCACAAGCACAGCTGAGAAGCTTCGATGCATGTACTCCATAACAAAAAATAACGCATTTAATCACACTTTCAATTCCAAGCAAAGGGGAACTTTTGTCAATGCATGATTTCCTGGTACATCAACTACACTGATGCACACATCACAGCTACAAAAATGTTAGAGTCGGAATGAAGCACGTTCCTACGACTGATCGGAGGAAAATTTCATTTCAAAAAACTACTCGAGCGAAGCCTTGATAAAAGCATGGTTTTGTGCACACTGAAAAGCAAGCAAAATTAGATGCACTACAGAAAGCGGACTTTGTGGCTCTTACTGGGGATCATTGGACTTCCGTGACCGTAATTCTAATAACATCCAATTACAAAATGTTCAATGATCACACTGTTTTAGCCTAATGATCAAAATAATTTTGGCTGAGGTTACTCAGAGTTTAAAGATTAAGTTGGTCAAATTACCTTTTATGTTTCTGACTTATTTTTTTAAGAAAAAAAATTGCACTTTATGTTGACATTTTGGTTATTATTATTTAAAGACAATACCATTCTGAAAATGTACTTAAAGTACTTAAACTACCACTTTATTTTTAAGTCTGCCCAATTTTAACCAGGGATGATTTTTTTGTTTCTGTTTTGAATTCAAATGCAGTTTAAAAGCATTTTTTTTTTTCAGAAATTAAAAGAGCTTGAGTTTACAATATTTATGTCCATGTCTATTATTTGATTCAGTCACCCACTAAAACCCTTTTAAATTAAAAAAAAAATTTGCGATTTGGGGCAAATTTACGTGCGATTACATATGATTAATGAAGATTAATTATTACACAGCCTCTAATTAATTGGATTAATTTTTTTAATCGAGTCAAACCCCTAATATATATATGGAGATACAGTATATATGTAGATTATATACTGTATATATATATATATATATATATATGTCAGCAACACTCATGACAATGACAAAACAATTACATTGTCAATCATGTTACGTTATTATTAAAATGTTTCTTTTCTTTTTACTTCTCCGCTGCCAAACGCGGGTATTTTGCTATATATATATACAAACTGGGAGGAGATCCCCCACAACACCATCTGTCATCTCATTAGAAGCATGCACCGATGTTGTCAGGCATGTATACAAGAACACAGGGGCCATACAAAGTGCTGCATAAATTTTGAGTTGCTGCAATTAAATTTTGGGAAAATGGACTAGCCTGCCACATAATTTTTTACTCTGATTTTGGGCGTCTTTGAAGTCAGGGATCTGTAGGTTGATCATTTTCATTTCCATCAAACGATGTGGCATCCTTTCGTTCCTAACACATTACCCAGTCTATATCAGTATAGATATCCAGGAGGATTTCTTTTTCCCATTGAGATTTGATGTGTTTTCAAAGTGTTCCTTTAATTTTTTGAGCAGTTTATATATATATATATATATATATATATATATATATATATATATATATATATATATATATATATATATATATATATATAGCAAAATACCTGCGCTTGGCAGCGGAGAAGGAGTGTGTTAAAGAAGGAAAGAGAAACACAAGGAAACATTTTGAAAATAACATAACATGATTGTCAATGTAATTGTTTTGTCACTGTTATGAGTGTCGCTGTGATATATATACAGTATATAGCAAAATACCTGCGCTTCGCAGCGATGTCGTGTGTTAAAGAAGTTATAAAAAAGAAAAGGAAACATTTTAAAAATAATGTAACATGATTGTCAGAGTAATTGTTTTGTGTATTTGGCGGCAGCGTCACAAAGTTGTTTTCGTCTAGCTGCATCAGAAAGTGTACCACAACGTCTGACACGCCTCCTTTTTACTGTTTTCTCACAGCTTGGATTGCTGCTGTCATAATGGGTTAGAGTCTACACATACATATATGTATATATACATATATATATATATTGCGGATGCTGTCCCGGACACAGACAGACGGACATCATAATTTCACCACACACCGTTTATTTTACAACAACTATGTACAAAGTCTACCGTGCAGTCACACCCCAGTTCCTCCAGCACCGATCCCCCAAAGTCCAGGCCACACTCTTCCAGTCTTGGTGCCTTTCTCCTCGCTCTAGCTCCGTCTTCCTTCCTCCCGACTCTCAACACGACTGCTGGGAGGCGGCCCCTTTTATGGGAACACAGATGGGCTCCAGCTGCTTCCCAGCACTCCTCCGCAGACACGCCGTTGTGTGGCGGAAGTGCCGGCTGCGCACTCGGAAGCCGTCCGGGTGTCCCCTGTCGTCTTCCCCCCAGCACTTCCTGGTGTGGTGGAAGTGCTGGGCTCCAGGGCTGTTCAGGCAGCAGGGCGCCGCCTGGCGGTGGCCACGGGCCCCTACAGGGCTGGGCTTCCATGCCCCTTACCCAAGGCCACCAACATAACCAGGGCGGACACCCCCTCGTGGTCTGGTGGAGGTACAGGCCCTCCTTCGGTCCACCTGGGTGTCCCGGCCGGGCTCCTGCCTCGGCCGGATGTGGCAGATGATGGTCTGGAAGTGGGGCGCCGCCTGGTGGTGACCACGGGCCCCTGCAGGGCTGGGCTTCCATGCCCTCTACCCGAGGCCACCAGCGTAACCAGGACGGATGCCCCATCGCAGTCTGGAGGAGGTACAAGCCCTCCTCTGGTCCTCCTGGGCTTCCCGGCCGGGCTCCTGCCCAGGCCCGGTGCCACAGTGCCCCACCACTAGCGAAGACACGTGGGTCCGAGCGACACTCCCCGAAAGGGTAGCACGTCCCCAGAGAGGGTCCTACTCTGTCCCCAAGGTCTAACACGGCACCCTGGGACATCCGCTTCGGCACCCCGTCCGGCGCCCACGTGCCCCTCTGGTTTGCGCCACTCCTGCCTCCACCGTCCCCGCCAGCTGGGGCGCCATCAGCCTCCCGGCGCGGAGCCCTCCCACGGAGTGGCCTGTTCCAGGAGGGCAAGTCCCTGACGATGTCGGGTCCAGGGCTCGTCGGGGCTTCGAACATGTGAAATAAGCAAAGGGAGTGCCAGAAGCACTGCCTGGATACTTGCCCTGAGCATCCTGTCGGTCCCTGTACCGGCAGCGCTCCGCCCCCCTATCGACAGCCAACGACTTGCCTGTTTGGGTCCTCCGCCGCAGGTTCCCTGCCCGTCCTTTTGGTGTCAGCAGGTCCGCTCTTGCAGGCGGCTCGCCCAGCCGCCCAGGGGTTTCCCTCTGCCACCGCCGAGGACGGCCTTCCTCTGGACGCGCGCACCCAGCACAGCGTTTCCCCTCCTATCGGAGGAACCGGCATTCACTCTTTGGCTCCTCCTCCAGCCCCGTCTGTGTCCAGGCAGAGTGACAGGCGACAGCTGCGGGCTTGGAGGGCAGGGCGCTAGGACCCAGGGCACTCATCAGCCCCGATCCTACCAGCCCCTGTCTGCTCGATCCCCACGCCTCACAGACTGTCAGCCCCGTCGCATCCGCTGTTGGGGAATTTCCTACTCGATGCCGGTCCTCCTTCGGAAAGTCACGGCTATTTTCGGTAAATCCCCCCTCATGCTTTACGGGGACGGCAATACTTACCACCCCCATGGTGCTTTGCCTGCCTCCGGTTCCAGCGCCGCCAATTCTCCGTCTCCCACGGCGTCTCTCCCGACGCGACCGCCTTCCCTGTCAGCTGCTCCAAACGAGCGGCGAGAGCACTCAGCACCTGTTCCAAAGGCGAACACATAGAGACAGATGGTGGTGGGCTTACCTGTCCATCAGCCCCACTCCCCGCCTGTCTCCTGTGGGCCAGCACCTCTGGCCCAATCGGGTTTCTCTTAGGCACGAGACTAGCATTCCTTGGTCCCGCTGGCCAATCCTGTGCCTGTCAGCGGGCGAGACATCCGGCCCGCAGCCATCTTGTCTTCCCCACTCTGGGTGCGGTGACGTGCCGCCTTACAGCTACGCCGCTGCTGCGGTTTTTCGAGGGGCCGATTACTGCAGGGCAGGGCACTCACCTTGCGGATCCCGTCATGCCGAGGCCCTTGCCTCGGTGTGGCCTCCCGTGTTGCAATGCCGGCTGGGCCGCCCTTCATGACAGCGCGGCTCTTGGAGCTCGCTGCACTCTGGCGACGTCTGGTTTTCTTTCCCCACACCCGGGGATGGCCAAACTGCGGACCGGCGGCGGTCCCCTGGGCGAACCGCTCCCGCGGGTTTGTGCACGGGCCGCTCCCGCGGCCGGTGTGTGGGGTCCGCTGCTGTGCCGGGCCGTTCACAGACATGTGTTTTTGCAAAGCAGGTCCCCGTCTTAAACCAGACGGATGATCCTGTCGGCTACGCCACTGTGAACGCTGACCCAGACACAGGCAGATGGACAACATAGTTTCACCACACACTGTTTATTTTACAACTACTATGTACAAAGTCTACCATGCAGTCACACCCCAGTCCCTCCAGCACCGATCCCCCAAAGTCCAGGCCACACTCTTCCAGTCTTGGTGCCTTTCTCCTGGCCGCCTCCCGTCCTCGCTCTAGCTCCGTCTTCCTTCCTCCCGACTCTCGCCACAACTGCTGGGAGGCGGCCCCTTTTATGGGAACCCGGATGGGCTCCAGCTGCTTCCCGGCACTCCTCCGCAGACACACCCTTGTGTGGTGGAAGTGCCGGCTGCGCACCCGGAAGCCGTCCGGGTGTCCCCTGTCGTCTTCCCCCCAGCACTTCCTGCGGCCCTCCTCCGGTCCTCCTGGGCGTCCCGGCCGGGCTCCTGCCTCGGCCGGATATGGCAGATGATGGTCTGGAAGTGGGGCGCCGCCTGGCGGTGACCACGGGCCCCTACAGGACTGGGCTTCCATGCCCTCTACCCGAGGCCACCCAAGCACCCAAGATCGCTTCAGCTTGAGTTGACAAACAGATGGCCGGACATTCTCCTTCAGGATTTTTTGGTAGACAGTAGAATTCATGGTTCCATCTATCACAGCAAGCCTTCCAGGTCCTGAAGCAGCAAAACAACCTCAGACCATCACACTACCACCACCATATTTTACTGTTGGTATGATGTTCTTTTTCTAAAATGCTGTGTTCCTTTTATGCCAGATGTAACGGGACATTTGCCTTCCAAAAAGTTCAACTTTTGTCTCATCAGTCCACAAGGTATTTTCCCAAGAGTCTTGGCAATCATTGAGATGTTTCTTAGCAAAATTGAGACGAGCCCTAATGTTCTTTCTGCTTAACAGTGGATTGCGTCTTGAAATCTGCCATGCAGGCCGTTTTTGCCCAGTCTCTTTCTTATGGTGGAGTCGTGAACACTGACCTTAATTGAGGCAAGTGAGGCCTGCAGTTCTTTAGATGTTGTCCTGGGGTCTTTTGTGACCTCTCAGATGAGTCGTCTCTGTGCTCTTGGGGTAATTTTGGTCGGCTGGCCACTCCTGGGAAGGTTCACCACTGTTCCATGTTTTTGCCATTTGTGGATAATGGCTCTCACTGTGGTTCGCTGGAGTCCCAATGCTTTAGAAATGGCTTTATAACCTTTACCAGACTGATAGATCTCAATTACTTCTGTTCTCATTTGTTCCTGAATTTCTTTGGATCTTGGCATTATGTCTAGCTTTTGAGGTGCTTTTGGTCTACTTCTCTGTGTCAGGCAGCTCCTATTTAAGTGATTTCTTGATTGAAACAGGTGTGGCAGTAATCAAGCCTGGGGTGGCTACGGAAATTGAACTCAGGTGTGATACACCACAGTTAGGTTATTTTTTAACAAGGGGGCAATTACTTTTTCACACAGGGCCATGTAGGTTTGGATATTTTTTCTCCCTAAATAATAAAAACCATCATTTAAAAACTGCATTTTGTGTTTACTTGTGTTATATTTGACTAATGGTTAAATGTGTTTGATGATCAGAAACATTTTGTGTGACAAACATGCAAAAGAATAAGAAATCAGGAAGAGGGCAAATAGTTTTTCACACCACTGTATATATGTATGTGTGTATACAGTATGTGTGTGTATAGCTTTGGTCACTGAGTGCAAGGGAAAAATAATAAAATATAGTCTATAAGTTATTAAACAGTAAAACATTAACGTTTTAAGAAGTACAGGTACATTGAGCACTACTGGAGTGGTTGCAGGTAAACTACATTTTAAAGACTGTGTAACACAACAGGTAAGTAGTACTAACAGCAGCTAAAATGTATATGGATCATCTCTCGGTAGTAGATCCCTTTTGAAAGGCGCTACACGACGGCTGTGGTATAGAAATTACATTTTCTATGTTAACGTTCAAATTTCTGCTTCTGGTAATGTGCCTTACCGGCATTACCAGCAATTAAAGAAAATTAGTTTTGTGTCCTCTGCAGTGTTAAGAGAGAAAGGCTTTGGTTTGGGATAAAAGGGAAAAAGGTGTAAAGAAAGGAAAGTTGCCTTTTTCTTTTTATATAGTATAGAGAGATGTGTTCGCTGACAATATGATCGCCTTTTGGGGACAGTCGCGGTGGGTCTTGTGTAGACTGGTGAGACGTCCCTGCCATTAATCGGCTGTGATGGCACTGTCAGTCCTCCACTCGTGTGCGTGTCTTCATAATCCGAGCTGACGACCTCATAATCGTACACATGCAAAAAAAAGTGTGAATCGCCTTAATATTAGTTTACAGTAGAAAAGGGGTCCAGTGTTTGCACTTGTCTGGGCTATAGCTCAGGGGGAGGATGAAAAAAATTAAAAGTGCTCACTTTGACTTAAGGCAGAAGCGCAGTCAGCGTCTCAAAGGCCGGCACAGCTATGCGCGCTTGTTGGCTGCTCGACTTTTGCTGGGCAGGAGACCCCAGTTATTGCAGACACGTTCACAATATCAAAAGTCTCAGCGCTCTTTGAAGGTCATTCATATATATATATATATATATATATATATATATATATATAAAATACCCGCTACGCAGCGGAGAAGTAGTGTGTTAAAGAAGTAATGAAAAAGAAAAGGAAACATTTTAATAATAACGTAACATAATTCATATTGTCATGAGTGTTGCTGTCATATATATGCCTGCCTAAATAAGTCATCCTCGCTTCGCTCTTACTTTTTTACCGTTCATTTAATCATGGCTAGTGGCAGAAAAATTATAAAATGGAAGGAGGATTACACTGAGTATGGCTTTACCAAAACAATTATTGATGGCAAATCGATTATTCATAAAGCTTCAATTGGTGATCTGTTTTTCTGTGTTAACCTCATATTTTTTCATACTTCTTCTCAAACCAAGGTGGTGCGAGGGTAAAATGAATCGGGATGCTCTGATCAATGTAATCGGTGTACCAGGAAATCATGCATTGACAAAAGTTCCCCTTTGCTTGTAATGCAAAGTGTGATTAAATGCATTATTTTTAACGTGTTATGGAGCACATGCATCAAAGCTTCTCAGCTGTGCTTGTGCTAAGAAAAGGAAAGATTTTAAAAATAACGTTACACGATTGTCAATGTAACCTTTTGTAAGTAGTGCCTGGAGGATTCAGTGTGGAGAAACTGTAGAGACAGTGTGTGTATTAACTTGTGGATTTTTCTGTGAGTATTTGGTGGCAGTGTGACGAACTTGCTTTGGAAGACGGCGTTAGCCGCAGAGCTCAACTCAGAGCGAAATGGGGTAAATGGGAGGGGAGATGATGACGTGACTCCCCCACCTGCCTTAACTGTCAATCCCCCATAAACATAGTCTCTCGGAATTTACATAAGCTCACCCCTTCACCTGCAATTTTAACTTAGTTACAAAGTGATCAAAACTCTCGTTTATATCCTGCGTTCTCACATTAAACTTGTATCCCGCATTACCCGTGGGCATGAGAAACGCCAGTGGCAGCCTGTCTATGAACTTAATTTAAACTTTAGGTTTACACCTTGCTTTCTTTCCGAAGTAGCAGCACTCATGAATACGGTAGTATATTTCACTCGCTCGCTTCTTATTGTTTCGCTGCCTTCACAATTATATAATGCATGTTTTCTTCAGCACTTTTTGGAGGTCTTCCTGGTTTTCTACGCACTGCGTTGACAGTCAGTTCATGTGATTACATGGGAGGCGTGATGATGTCACACAAACTCCGCTCCCCATGGCTTTCGAGCTCAACTCCATTACAGTAAATGTAGAAAAATACCTTCCAGTTATGACCATTACGCGTAGAATTTCGAAATGAAACCTGCCCAACTTTTGTAAGTAAGCTGTAAGGAATGAGCCTGCCAAATTTCAGCCTTCTACCCACACGGGAACTTGAAGAATTAGTGATGAGTCAGTGAGCCAGTCAGTCAGTGAGTGAGTGAGGGCTTTGCCTTTTATTAGTATATATATATATATATATATATATATATATATATATATATATATATATATATATATATATATATATATATATATATATATAGATAGATATATAGATAGATAGATAGATATGACATCAACACTCATATCAATGACAAAACAATTACATTAACAATCATGTTACGTTATTTTTAAAATTTTTCCTTTTCGTTTTCATAACTTCTTTTACACACTACTTCTCCGCTGCGAAGCGCAGGTATTCTGCTAATAATAATAATAGCAGCTCACTACTCAAAGCACTAAATACAGAGAATTCCCAGGATTTGAACCTATTACCTCACCATTACTAAACAGCAGTGCATCCACTGCGCCATCTGCGCAGATCCATGACAGAGCACTGTTACCACTATGACAACTAGTTGAAAATTAAAAGAGCAAACACACACGTATGCGAACATCTGTTATTTTGTACCAACTGATATATGGGCTTCAGCAACATGTTAATCGAGCAATTGAACATTATTCAGCTATATAGTGCAATCAATTTATTTCATATATGCTATCTTGTGTACACAGGACACACAGAGTTGGGTGTCCACTTGATTCTATGAGCATCATAATACACTAACATTCATTCAAAGGTTGGGAGTCCCCTTAAAGCTTTGACCAACAGTGATAACGACCCACTTCAAGCATTGCTTGTAAGACCAAACAAGCACACCGCCAGGCTGCCACTTTCCTTGTTTGATGTCCAGGGGCCTCATGCATAACGGCGTATGGAGAATTCACACTAAAACATGGCTTAAGGACAAAAGCGGAAATGTGCGTATGCACAAAAAAAAATACAGATCCATAAATCTGTGCATTTGCCAATTTCCACGTTCTTCCGCTACATAAATCCTGTTCAGCATGAAAAGTAACGCACGTGCACGCACCTGCTGCCCCACCTCAACTCCAACCAGAATCACACCTCTTTATATATGCAAATAAATATCAATAGCACTTAAACTCAGCATTCTGTGAAAAGGCAATGGCAAAAGAACGAGGGAAAATCGAATTTCAGCGAATACCAAGTGGAAGCAAGGAAAAACGTACTATTTGTTGATTTAAACAGTGGTATAAACAACAAAAGGAAATTGATCGAGTGACATAGATTGTTGGAGAAACTCGAAAGCTCAAGTTCACAAAGTCGCACAGTGCATAAAATAAAAAAGAACTTGTCAGATATCAAAGTCGCCGTAAAAAGGCGAGTCATAGCCTACCGCCTGAGTCTCATATGAAAGCTTATTAGGGTACAGAGAAAAGAAAAAAACATAGGGACACAGTGAGAAAAAAGCTTAAAATGTCAACTTTAATTTTGAAATTTCCACTTTAACCACGTATTTTATTTTATTATTAAATTAGAACATCACAAACTTCATCTTTAAATCGCTTAATTTACTAGTTTCTCAAATACAATCGTAACTAAGGTAGCACGTTAAATATTTTGTTTTGTATGTGTTCATTTATGTATTCTAAGTGTCTGAATAACTACGTGCTTCTTAAACGGGCTTTCTCTTCCTCCGACAGGACACAGAATCCATTACATTCGTGATATTACAGCTCTCTGAATAATTAAAATACTGAGATGTATACTTGATATCATTTTTATGATGGTAGGCATTAAAGCATGTTATTAAACATGGGAACACGGTGGCAAAGTGATAGGGACAACCTGGCACCCTGTCCAGAGATTGATCATGCCTCCCGCAAGATGCTTGCTGCGCTGTGCATGAACTTTGATGAAATTATTTATTGCAGCAGTACTGTCTTTTTCAAATGTACTAACCTCTAATTCCTGTCCTTCCTTTTCTTTCTCCAAATAACCAACTGCCAAACAATCAGCTCTGTAATAGATGTTAAGCCATCTGTAAGCTTAGAACGGCAATTCTTCAAAACTTTAAAGGAACATTGAAATATCTTTGTAGTACGTTTAATGATTCTATCCATCTATCCTCCCAGTGTCACGCCAGCCCCAGCAAGAATACAGGCAGGAACAATCCCTGAACTAGCTAGAGCTGTGCCACCGGGTGCTCAACTGTTTAATTATTAACAATATAGATTATTTAAATGATGTTAACATTTCATCTGTATAATGTAACAAACATATTTTGCTGCATTTCATCTTAAAAATGATATTGTCATCATATGTAAATACGCGCTTTATAAAGTGGCTCAGGTTGTGCAATATTATAACCATATCGCAAGTTTACAGTGAGGTGATTGTATTAATAAGTATAAACAGTTCTACAAGGAGAACTTGATGGACTGATTGAGTGCGTTTATAGTTCTTCGGATGAAACTGTTTCTGAACCGCGAGGTCAGTACAGGAAAGGCTGTGAAGTGTTTGCCGTATGAGAGCAGTTCAATAGACAGCATGGCTGAAACAGCGTGGGCTTGATGCCGTATACCGATAATTCTCTTTCCAATCAGCTGCTGTAGAACTCAGATACAGTGATATAAATACTCAGAATGGTGCAGTGAGAGTAATATGGAAAAGGATGATCTGCTGTAGCAACCCCTAACGGGAGTAGCTGAAAGAAGAAGGAGGTACAGTGAGAGTAACAACATTAAAATAGCTATGTTATTTGGAATAGTTTGGCTATTCCGTGGACCACTATATTGTTACAGGTTAATTACAATCAGATGCCTTAAACTAATAAACAATATGCGGTTAATTTCAGTGTATATGATAAAGCCACATCAGGGATGTGGATCTAAAAAAGGAAGGGAAACCACACTGGAACAAAAGCACTGCTTTGACGCTGGGTGCCGCTAGTTTGCAAAACCGAGTGGAGAACTTGTGTAAGCCAGAGTTTGAGCTACTGTGAAAATGTGCGTGGCTTCACGCCAAGTTTACGTTTTATACATCGTGATTTGAGCGTGGAAACGGGAGTACGCAACATTTTTGTGTGTATGCACCGTTTATACATGAGACCACAGGTATCATTGCATAGGTTATGCAAAATAGAACACCACAAAGGACAGGCTCCTGGTGCCACACAACCCTGCCCAGTATAATTGGGTTAGGAAAATAGATGGTGAATGAAACATTTTCTAATGTCACAGACAAGATGCATTAGTCTGAGGATCAGTCACCCACAGTATGAAATGACATTTTATCATGCAAATGTGTGACTTCAGGGGACTCTTTAAAAGGAGCAAACCAGCTAAAGTTGCAAAAGAATTCCAACTTGTGGAGCCACAGTGAGAAATTATTTTAAGGATGCTGAGCTATCTAAAAGTGATAAAAGTTTCTGAGTAAGAAACCACTGGCCGCAGCAGTGTGATGCTACAAAGAGCCACAGTGCACTCCTGCTAAGCTAGCTTAGCATAGGATTCTCAAATACCTCTGTGGTATAGCGGGTCCACAGCTTGCTTAGCAAAGACCATTTTAAATAAATAATCACCGCTCTCATGGCGGCTTGACGAGGGGGCATTGGGCCATAGCAAGCCACGGGAGGTTCTGCGGTGTGGGTGTTTCTCACTGAGTGCACAGGTGAGGAACTGCCCACATCCGTGATTATTCCCGTGGTTAATTTGTTACAGCTGCTATGGTCCCTCGCATTATAAAAAAGAAGCGCGAGTCGGTTAAGGGGAGATCAGAAAAAAAACAGAAGGAAAGAGGACGGAGGTTACCGGGAGCAGGAGAGGAAGCAGGTCGGTGAGAGAGAGAGAGAGCCGCAAAGAGCGAGCAGGCGAGCGAGCGAATAAGCGCTCACGGGCAGCTGCGGGGGCCTGGGGTGTTGGGCCTACACCCAGGCGTTTGAGTTGGATGTCGCTCCCGCTGAGTGATCAGGTAGCGGGAGTGACCAAGGGAATGGCTGCAAAAAGGCCGCAGGAAGGCAGCGGAAGTCGGGAGACTTGGTGCTGGAATCCCCAACGTGGGCGACCTGGCCGTTGTGGGAATCCAAGTCTCCGAGGCTGGGTTGAGTGCCAGACCGAAGCCAGGGATCAGGAGGTTTCCAGTCTTGTGTGAGAGTGAAGGGAAGAGGGCAACTGCAGCATGAGAGTGGCTCCCCTGTTGCGAAGCCTTGACAGGGAGAAGCAGGGGAGTCGCAAGTTAAATGATGCAACGGGCTTGTTGTTTGTTTGTTTGTTTTAAAGACTGCTCCCAAAGAAACATTTTACCTCGTTTTAAAGGACTGTGTTTTTCCTATTTGATTTTAACCTCCACGTTTTATGGATTATTTATTTATTGAAAGAAAGAACTGCACTTTATGAACACTGTTTATTTTGTTGACTGTTTTAAATAAAAGCACTGTTGCACTTTTTCAACCATCCCCTTGCACAGATGTTTATTGCCTCCACTGACTAGCTCATCGGTAACATTACCGACGGTGTTGGGTTGAAGGGCTCCCGAACAGCAATGGGAGTGTGGAGCCAGAACCCACATCGTTACAACCTCCTGCTATGAACAGGAGTGCCTGACTGCTTTCTTGTAAGGAGTGTGAGACTGAGAGTGGGGTGGGGGTGTGTGTTGAGTGAGTTTGTTGGAGCAGCGACCTGTCACACCCCACAGAGAAACCCACTATCATGATACACAACAGAAACTCATGATCAACCGGGGACAGCCCATGACCAGAAACAATGGTTGAGAAAACATTGGTCTAAATCATCTTAAGACCACAAAGAAAATATTACATTAGTCAGTTTAAAAAGACAGAGTGTGTCTTTTTTTCCAGTCTTACCACTTATGTTTAAACAGTCTGGGGTCTTGCCTAACAACTGCTTTTAGGCACGTTTAAGAATAAGCTTGTAAGCAAATTGCAAGCTAAGAAATGTATTATTGGAGATGCTAGTTTTAAAGTGCATTCCATTTTAAATGCGGTGTTTAGTGACTAAGACTCCTTTATTTCTAGTATGCTTTTGCGATTATAATTTCTAATTAGTTCTCCAGTGGTGAATGAAAAGATTGAAACTAACATATTGTAACAGATGCAAAAAGCATCAGATGTTCCGTTAACATATGTGTTGGTATGGGCTCCCCCTTGGACATCTGTGAGTGTGTAAAGGCTGGTTTATACCCTGTCACACACATGTGCATGGGAGGCAGCTTGAAGGACCCAAATTAGGTAATTCCACCCAAGCCAGGGGGTGGCAGGGTGCATTAAATCTCTCTTTTATTCCTGCAGACCAGGAAGGTAAGTCCACTCCAAACCAGGGTGTGGCAGGGTGCAGTAAACCTCCCTCTTTTATTCCTGCAGACCAATACAATTCTTAGACTGAACATAAACTAGATTTATCACTAGAAGTCTACATTTATGGAAGGAGAAACACTCTGTATAATATTGCACAAGACTCTTCTAAAGAGATGAGGTAGAGAACAGAAATCAAAAATGTGTAACAGATTTGGATACCAATAACAAGCTGACGAGCACAAAGCCCAACAGACAGAGAGAAAGATGGAGATAAGATGGAGATACAATATGTACTTTTTAACTGCACTGCTGCCTTGCAGTAAGGAGACCTGGATTCGCATCCCGGGTACTCCCTGCGTGGTCTTTGCATGTTCTCCCCGTATCTGCGTGGGTTTCCTCCCATAGTTCAAAGACATGCAGGTTATGTGCACTGGCGATCCTAAATTGTCCCTAGTGTGTGCTGGGTGTGTGTGTGTGTGTGTGTGTGTGTGCCCTGCAGTGGGTTGGTGCCCTGCCCGGGGATTTGTTCCTGCCTTGCACCCTGTGCTGGCTGGGATTGGCTCCAGCAGACCCCAGTGACCCTGTGTTAGGATATAGAGCGTTGGAGAATGACTAACTGACTATATGCCACCTGAGCTAGGAAACTACTAAATTGCTTGCAATTTCATCTTTGATATAAAAAGCCTTTCAGGCTGTTTGAATATAATATTCTTTTAAATGTAAAACAAGATTTAGAATTTAGAAAGCAACTGTTCAATGTATACTTTGTTCACTCTAGTTTCATTTATGTGCCCTAGAAAGACTACTCTTTGCACAATATTGATTACATGTTATGTTTGAAAACAGGTGGTGGAAACAAATTGTATATGCACATTTATTTACTTTACAGTACCTCAAGTTTATTATGCATCAATCGTATGTTTATTATTATCATGCAAAAAACAGAGCAGCACTCCCTTAATACATTTTTACTGCCTGCTAATACGGCTCTAAATTTCTAACATGACTACTGAAATAAAATGAGCAGAGATATTCTTTTCCCCAAACACTGACTTTCTCAAAATTTGACAGAGTGACAGAAACAGGAAAATATTAACCAATTTAAAGTCTACACTGAGTGCAGTCAAGACACCTACCAAACTTTACCAGACATACAGTAATTGAACAGGGTTCAAAGGATGGCATGTCTCTATTCTGTTATTATCTTCTTATACTGTTGACTAGAAGACAGGTCTGTCAACCACTGTCTAATTTCAAAGAATGAGAAAGTGTGGATTTTGTTTCTCTAATTTGCTTGTATATATTCATTTCTCCTTTAACTGCATAACCCACAAGATTAATAATTTAGTATTGCTTACATCAAAGTGAAATACCAAAGTAGTGAACTTGAGTGAAGCCTCTCATTTTAAAGATATTTTCAAAACCTTATACAAACCTGAAACCCTGCAGAGCTCCAAGGTAACCTAACAAGATGATAAAATAACCAAAAAATACCCACCTCATAACCACAAAAAGGCACACATAGTGGGAATTAGTTAAAATAAATTAAGTGGGTCACAGAAATAACTGTGGAAATGCCAGTTTTTAATGAAAACACAGAATTTTTTTTATCTCTTTAGTGTTAGATAAATGAGATATGTCAAAAAGCCAATCTACTTTTCTTAAGATATGTCATTCAAAGACAGGGTCAGTACATGGAGAAACCAAAACTTCCTCTAAACCCCTCAAAAACAGAGACAAACATAAGTTGAACTGGTAAATTGCCTGGTGGTAGAAGAACCTCCTCAGGTTTTTGTGGTAATTGTAGTGAAATTATGAAACAATCTGTTGGGGTAACTGATTCAAGCCCCTGTTCTACACATAGTTTTTGAACTGCCTTAAACGTGTGGGTCTACTAAAATAGTCTCACAGCCAGTTCAATTAAAAAATTAGCAAAAGACAAAACAACAATTTCTTAGCTGGCTTAAAGAATAAATTCACTATTTTTCAAGTAAAGGTTATTTCTTCACAATCACTGTATGTATTAGTTTGCAAAATGAAACTGCCTTTCAAAGTGAAACAAACTTTATACATTTTAAAAATTAATTAGCTTGCTCTTGAGCTTTATAATTGCAGTGATGGGTACTGTTGACCCTTTATAAAGAAAGTTTTAAAATTTACAGAATACGTCCATTTAATTGACTATTGATTTGCATCTTGAGATTACGCACTGTCAGTGTCACATGGGTTGGACGGGCATCTCAGCCAGGGAGAGGAAGGAACCAGATACCAGAGAGATGGCCAGAAGTGATGGAAAGACAGCCCATCAGTTATTAAAGACACTGCAGGGGATGTATTATTCCGACAGAATGCTAGATGGCAGCAGCCCTCCGTGTCGGTGACCATTTGGGAATAAGCAGGGAATGCTTTAGTCCAGCAACAGGGCCCTGCTGGGGACCATGGTGCCACAAGGGAGCACTGCAGGTAGGGCTCCCTAATAGGTGGGACTTCCGTATGACCCGGAAGTACTTTCATCGGGCAGTGGCCCTGACAATGGAAGTTCTCCCGGGTTCTTAATAAAAGGGACTGCACTCCCTTATCCAGGCGAGTCGGAGCTGGGAGGACATGAAGCAACACTCAACTGGAGGAGGACAGTGTGGTGGTGATAGATACTGTGGGAAGAAATTGCTTGTGCTTATGCCACTTTGTAGAAGACTTGCGTTAAATAAGCCATCCTTTATTTGAACCCGGGACTCTGTGTGTTTATGTTGGGGTTTGGGGCTCGCTGATGCCCCTAGTTCTATCACAGCACATACTGCAAAACAGCATATCCATACCGTTTTAAGAATGTAAAAAAGCAAAAAGCAAACCATTGTTTTAAGATTCAATTATTTTAAAAGGAAATGGGCAGCGTGCATCACTTTCTCAACTACCTCGTTCATTTTCTCTACGCGGCACGGTTTCAGCCATTCGATGACTATATTCATTGCAGTCTGAAAAATGGGGAGGAAGTACTTGGGCCCAGGTTTTGGATTCACCTTGGAAAGTCATTGTAACCAACATTATTGAATGTTTATACCCAGATGTGAATTGCCATTTCTGTTTTGTAGACAACTAGACAAAAATCAAAGAAAAAGTCACACTTACATTTTTTCAATATACATAAGCTTATTTAATGTGTTCTGCTGCAAGATTGATAATGCATGTGTGTGCTTCAGTGAGAGAGAATACTGAGCTCATGTGTAAAAGGCGAGTGTCAAGAACTAAACCTAAGTTATAGGCACTTATATATATTCATCCATCTATCTATCTTCCTAACCTGCTTATTCAAGGCAACTTATACCAGTAAGCATCAGACACAAGACATGACCATCAGTGAACAAGGCACTAGTCCATCACAGGGCAAACACACACAGGCCACTTTAGCAATGTCAATCACCTAACCTGCATGTTTTTGGATTTTGGGAGAAAATCAGAGCACCACGGGAGAACATGCAAACTCCAGACCCCAGTCTCCTTCACTGCGAGTTAGCAGCACTACCAATGCACAATTTTGCCACCAAATAATATTATTATTATTAATTCCTGTCCTCAGTATATTCCGTCTGCAAATCTACTCATTTAGAATAGAATGTCTCCAATTGTATGGTCATGTGATTCACAGAGATAACCAGTCATTGGCAAAGACTGACCTGCGCCTAAGCCCACAGGGAAAGCAGCCACTTGGGCACCCTAAGAAAAGCTGGCTCAATCAGTTAATGGATGATATGCAGAACAAGCAGAAAGTGATGCGTCAAAAAGACCCTACATCAATACAGGACAAATGCTACTGATTTTTCTACACTTTAGGCACAATAATAATGATAATAATGTCAAAGTATGTACAATGTACTACCTTAACCTAAGACTACAAAATGTCAACAAAAGAAAGAAATATTTCCATGACCAAATAGTGAATTTTGTGAACTGGAATGTCAAGGGTCTCAATTATGAATTAAAAAGAAAGACAGTACCTTCACACTTAACAAGTCTAAATGCCAAGATAGTATTTTTACAGGAGACTCACTTATTAAGCAAGGACCAGTTCTGGTTGCAAAGAGAGTGGTCTGGCCAAATTTTTCTATACAAAGAAAATCAGAGGTGTGGGAATCGTAATATACAGAAATATCCCATTTGTAGTGTCAGATGCAATATCCGATTCTGAAGGCCGATATGTAATAGTGACGGGCAATTTATCTAATACTAAAATGATTTTGATTAATATCCATGACCTTAAAGCGGATGACAGAGCTTTCTTCCAAAATGTATTTGCATCTATCCCTAATGTGAACACTCACAAAATTATAATGGCCAGAGACTTTAATTATGTTTTAAATCCAATCTTGGATAGATCCTCTGATACAACAACGATAACATCCAATACTGCAAAGATAATTACACAGTTTCTAACGGATCATAACTTATCTAATCCATGGATGTTCTTAAATCCTAACCCAAGAGCATACTCCTTCCTCTCACCCATACATCATTGTTACTCAAGAATTGATTATTTCTTCATAGAAAATAATTTTTTGCCCACTATCAAATCTTGTACAGCAAGTACAAAGCTATCATTATCTCTGACCATGCCCCTCTCATCATGGAGGTTAAATTACTGTGTCCTACACACTTATCTCATAGCTGGTGTCTTAACCCCCTGTCATTAGCAGATGGGAACTGGTAAACTGATAGTGTTTTTAAGAGGACCAATTATTTCCTATATTTCCGAAAAAAAATACACTGGAACCCAAGAAGGCATGTGAGTTAATGAGTGAAATTACCAGAACAGATCTAGAATATGCCAGGTCTCCAAATAAGGCATTCTATAGGAAAAGTCAGATTTTGCAGCCACAATTTAACCTCTTGAATACTAAAGAAATGGAACAGCTTATCTTTAAATCGCAACATCATTATTATGAACATGAAGAAAAGACCAATAAGATCTTTGCTCATCAAATCCACATGCTGGAAGTCTGTTATGCAAAAGCAGCAATTAACTACACAGACGAAGATAAAATTACTGACCACAAAAATATGATTTATGCAATTAGAGAGAAATATAAGTCCTTATATTCTACTTAGTTTAAAGAAGATAAGACAGACACAATCTAATGAATTTCTTGAATTATTTAAGATACCACAGCTGGATATTCCAAGTATGGCAGAACTGGATAAAACTCTGACACTTTCAAAATTACTAGATGCTATAAACTCACTTCAAAGTGGGAAAGCAGCCAGCCCAGATGGCTACCCAGTGGAAATTTATAAAAAATTATCCAATAAGTTAGCTCCACTTTTATTAGCATTGTTTATAGAAGCTAAAGACAAAAATTCTACCTCAAACTTTTCAACAAGCACTAATTACCATCTTTTCTAAAAAGAACAAGGACCTACTACAATGTGCATCATACAGACCAATTTCTTTTCCAAATAATGATGTTAAGATACTCTCCAAAGTTTTAGCCAGGGGGACTGAGAAAGTGCTTTCTTCTGTAATATCACAAGGCCAAACAGAATCTATTAAAGTAAGACACTTAGCTTCTAACCTTCAATGTTTGTTTAATATATTTATCCATCATATCTAACACCCCCTATTATCTTTAAATGCAGAAAAGCATCTGATATGGTTGAATGGGACTAGATTTTCACCACATTGCACAAATTTGGGTTTGGCCCAAACGTGTGCATGGATCAAACTACTTTATACCAGTCCAGAAGCCTCAGTTCAAATTAACAACATTATTTCAGATAACTTCAAACTAGATGTGGTACTCGACAAGGATGCCCCTTATCACCTTTTCTCTTTGTAATCACCATTGAACCATTGGTTGTAAACTTTATCAGAGATAAAGGGGATTCTCAGAGAAGGACTTGAACAGAAAATATCACTATATGCAAATGATATGGTACTGTATATATTATCAGATTTTCAAAAAATATCTGAACTTAGTATCAATTTGAATAAAAGTGTGCTTTTTCCAGTGAATTCTTTAGCATGTAATATTGGACTGGACATCTTCCCATTTATCTTAGCAAGTTAAATATCTAGGGGTAAATATTACATGTAAATATAAAGCTCTTTTCAAAAATGTTTTGCTGTCTGCATGGAAAAAATTTAACAGACGTGACTAGATGGTCTACCCTCCATCCTTCCCAAGCTGCTTTTCCTATTTCATTTTTTTTTATTTATTTTTTATTAATTTTATTACAATCCATACAAAGTAATCAAGTTTTTACAAAGAGAAAAATTAAGTTAAGAACAGATCGATCCCCACCCTGAGAGAGAGAGCAAGCCAAACGGCGTTAAATTTAAGGCTTGTAAACATACCTAAATTAATAAATTCTCTATGCTTTATGAACTTATTTTGAAATATTACTGATTAGATCCTGCCATGTTTTGAAAAAGTCTGTAGATCCTCTAACTGAGTATTTGATTTTTCCAATTTCAAATAATATAACACATCGTTTCCCACTGACTTAAAGAGGAGAGTTTGGGTTCTTCCAGTTTATCAGAATAAGTCTGCGTGCCAAAGTGTAGTGAATGCAATCACAATTTGTTTGTCTTTCTCCACTTTAAGCCCTCTGGAAGAACCCCAAACACAGCTGTTAATGGGTTAGGAGGGATTGTGAGTCCAAGGCTGTCTGAAGGTAATTAAAAATTTTGTCCAGAATAATGTTAATTTGGTGCAGGCCCAGAACATGTGACCTAGTGAGGCTGGGACTTGGTTGCAATGTTCGCAGGTTGGATCATGCCCTGGAAACATTTTGAGAGTTTTAGTGAGACAGATGTGCTTGATATATAATTTTGAGTTGTATAATTGTATGCTTTGCATATGGAGCTCGAGTGAATTCTCTGCATTGCTACTTTCCACTCCTTTTCTGATATATTAATTGAGAGATCTTTTCCCAGTGTCCTCTTGGATCTTTGAAAGGAGGGATTGTAAAATGATTTTATATATTGTAGAGATGGAGTCTAAGTCCTTGAGATTGAGCAATATTTTTCCAGCATGGATGTGGGTGCAAGATGAGGAAAATCTGGAAGGTTCTGTTTAACAAAGTTCCTGATTTGAAGATAGTGAAAGAAATGTGTAGCTGGAATGTTAAATTTGGAATGTAATTGTTCATAGGATGCAAAGACGTTGTCTATATAAAGATCTCTAAGCAAGTTAATTCCAAATTTTTCCAGATATTAAAACTGCATATGTTTGTGAAGGTTGAAAGAGGTGGTTCTTTGCAGGGTGCCACAGATAGAATCTTCTCAAAATGCTTTCTACATTGGTTCCAGATTCTAAGTGAGTGGAGCACAATTGGGTTATTAGTATATTGCCGATAGCGTGTGTTTATTGGAGCACAGAGCAAGGAATACAAAGAAGTACTGCAGGATTTTACTTCTATTGTGGTCCAAGCCTGTGTATGTTCTTCTATTTGTGTCCAGGTTCTTATCGCCTGTATATTTGCTGCCCAGTAATAAAACTGGAAGTTAGGTAGAGCCATGCCGCCTTCTGCCTTTTGTCTTTGTAGGGTCGCTCTTTTGATGCGTGGATGTTTTGAATTCCAAATAAATGAGGTTATTGTTGAATCTAATTGCTTAAAAATGATTTATTAATGTATATTGGGATGTTTTGAAATAAAAAGGAGCTTAGGAAGAATATTCATCTTAACAGTGTTAATTCTTCCAGCTAGTGTGAGATGAAGGGTTGACCATCTATGCAAGTCTTGTTTAATTTTTTCCATGCAGACGCTAAATTTTGTTGATAAGAGCTTTATGTTTACTTGTGATGTTTACCCCTAGGTATTTAAACTGTTCTGCAATGATAAAAGGTAGGGTATCTAATCTAATATTATATGCTTGAGAATTCACTGGAAAGAGTACACTTTTATTCAGATTAATTCTGAGACCAGAGATCTTTTGAAATTCTGTGAGTGCTGCTAAGACTGCAGGCACAGAATTTTCTGGGTCCGATATATACAGTACCATGTCATCTGCATATAATGAGATTTTCTGTTCCAGTCCTTCTCTGCTAATCCCCTTTATCTGATCAGTATTTGACAATGTATTGCCAGTGGTTCAATGGCAATGCAAACAGCAGCGTGACAAGGGCATCCTTGTCTAGTGCCACGTTCTAGTTTAAAGTAGTCTGAGCAAATGTTGTTGATGCAAACTGAAGCTTCTGGGTTAGTATACAGTAATTTAATCCATGCACAAATGTTGGGCCAAACCCAAACTTCTCCAATATAGTAAAAGGTATTTCCATTCAATCATGTCGAATGCTTTTCTGCATCCAATGATAATAATATTTCTGGGGTGTTTGATTTAGTTGGTGAGTATATTACATTAAACAGGCGTGAAGATTTGAAGATAAGTGCGGCCCCTAATAAATCCAGTTTGGTCTTGTGATATTACCGAGGGAGCACTTTCTCCATCCTTCTAGCTATGATTTTAGAGAGTATTTTAACGTCGTTATTCAGAAGTGAAATTGGTCTGTATGATGCACATTGTAATAAGTCCTTATTTTGTTTTGGAAAGACAGTGATTAGTGCTTGGTGAAAGGTTTGTGGAAGAGATTGGTTATCTCTGGCTTCTGTAAATGTTGCTAATAGGAGGGAGCTAGCTGAGCGAGAATTTCTTGTAAAATTCTGCAGGGTAGCCATCAGGGCCTGCTGCTTTCCACCTTGGAGTGACTTTATAGCATCTAGTAATTCTGATAATGCCAGAGGTTTATCAAGTTCCTCCACACTAAAGCGTCTATTTGTGGTATCTGTAATGTATCCAGAAATGCATTAGATTGTGTATTGTCTTCTTTAAACTCAGTAGTATATAGGGATTTATAGTAGTCTCTGAAAGTGTGCATTATATTTTTGTGTTCGATGATTTTATCTCCGTTAGTGTTAGTGATTACGAGATTGCGTTGCGCACTTCTTGCTTGTGAATTTGTTGAGCTAAAAGCTTATTAGCTTTCTCCCCATGTTCATTGTAATGATGTCTGGATTTGTAAATTAGTTGTTCAGTTTCTTTAGTTGTCAAGAGGTTTAATTCTGAATGTAGAGCCTGCCTCCTCCTATGTAGAGTCTCGCTTTGTAGTCTGGCGTGTTCTTCATCTACTTTAGTAATTTCGCTTTTTATCTCTGCTACTTTCTTGGCCTCGGATTTATTTCTGTGGGAAAGATATGAGATAATCTGTCCTCTTAAGAAGGCCTTAAGAGTTTCCCAGAGTATTCCTGCAGAGATCTCGGGGGATGTATTTGTCTCTAGAAAGAATTTGATTTGTTTGGATATAAATTCAGTACAATTCTCGTCAGCTAATAGAAGCGGTTGAGGCCATCTGGGGTGAGTGTATGGGGCTTAGTAATTTTAGCTCCAAGATCATAGGTGCATGGTCAGAAATAACAATGGCATCGTATTTGCAAGATTTAATCTTAGGCAAGAAGTTATTGTCTATAAAGAAGTAGTCGATCCTTGAGTAACAATAATGTACTGGTGAGTAGAAAGAATATGTTCTTGAATTTGGGTTTAAAAACCTCCAGGGGTCTGATAAGTTGTGATCTATACTAATAAAAGGCAAAGCCCTCACTGACTGACTGACTCACTACTAATTCTCCAGCTTCCCGTATAGGTAGAAGGCTGAAATTTGGCAGGCTCATTCCTTAAAGCTTCCTTACAAAAGTTGGGCAGGTTTCATTTCGAAATTCTACGCGTAATGGTCATAACTGGAAGCTATTTTTCTGCATATACTGTAATGGAGTTGAGCTCGAAAGCCGTGGGGGGCGGAGTTTTGTGTGACATCATCATGCCTCCCACTTAATCACGCAGTACGTAGAAAACCAGGAAGAGCTCAAAAAACCGCTGAAGAAAACATACATTATATAATTAAGAAGGCAGCGAAACAATTAGAAGCGAGCGAGTGATATATAAAACCATATTCAACGGCTCACGTGAACTGACGCAGTGCGCAGACAAAAAGCAACAGTTTCAAAGAGTGCTGAACAAAAACCGAATTACGCTCAAACAGACAAACCACACAACGTGGCGCAATAGTAGAGCCTTCACCTCTAGTGCCGGCGTCCGAGGTTCGATTCCCAAGAGAGGATGCACTGAGTACGTACGTGCGCTTCCCGATTCATTTTAGCCTCGCATCCCCTTGGTTTGAGACGTATGAAAAAATATGCGGTTAACGCAGAAAGACAGATCACCAATTGAAGCTTTATGAATAATGGATACTTTATTCGCGATCAATGATTGTTTTGGTAAAGCCATACTCAGTGTATTCATTAGATGAACGGTAAAAAAGTAAGAGCGAGGGGAGGGTAACTTATTGAGGCACGCAGGCAAAACCACAATAGCACGCGGGCTCGATGTACTGTAGTGCGCGTCAACTTGATCTGAATTGCGCAATCACATTTGAAAAAATATATCTTTTCAAGTGTAATTATATCCGGCCCGCAAGATCATTTTATATATTATTGTTATTAATGGCCCGGGGATATGAAGCGCTGGTAACACAATAAAGAGAAAAGGTGATTCTGAACATAGAGCCTTTAAAAACCGATGGGAGGCTGAGTATATGTTTACTGACATTGCCAGTAAACCCGTGTGTCTCATTTGTGGAGCTAATGTGGCTGTAATTACAGAATTTAATCTAAGACGGCACAAAACATCAAGATAACCTGAAAGACCTGAATGCAATGCACAAGATACAGAAAGCAGAAGAGTTAAAGAAGAATCTGACACTTCAGTAGACGTTTTTACCCGTGCAAAATCACAAAGTGATTTCAAGTGAACCTACTTTTATGGGAGACATAAATGCACCAGTGCAACTTGGCCCACTTTCCTTATTGCCAAGTAATGTTGAACCAAGTTGGCACTACGGTATTCCCAAATACGCACTTTGCTGATAAACTGAGCACACTGTGCACTGAGTTTGCACGGTGCTTTGGTGGCTTTGAAGAACAAAAAAAGAATTTTGAGTTGTTTCGCAACCCATTTGCCGTCGATGTGGAAACTGCACCTGTGCAGATTCAGATGGAGGTGATTGAGCTGCAGTGTAATGGCACACTGAAGGCAAAGTACGATACTGCAGGGCCCACACAGTTTATTCACTCCATTCCTGCAGAAATGCCAAAAAAAAGATGCCAGGGATCCAGCTCTGATAAAATGACATAAGAGCAAAGACAATTGAACGATTTGATTTGTTATTGCTGAAAAGAACAAATTTTATTTATAGAGATGAAATAATTAGAAAAGAAAAAGAGAAAAAAAAAAAGAATAATTAAGCACAATAAAACATAAACAGATAGCGCCCTAGTAATACTAATAATGAGAATATATTTGAATACTTGCTGATAAAAACCCGTATTTTAAAACGAATAGATCAGACAAAAGATTATTAATCTTTGCTTTATCATTAACCGCCATGACTCACTATTATGTATCAGAACAGTCCCGGGATCAGCTTTCTTAATTCCTTTTCTGCTGCTTCCTTGCTAGCGAAGACATAGAATTGACCCTGCCATTCCACTTTCAGTTTTGCCGGATACAGGAGGCTGTATTTGACACTGACTTGCCGTAGCCACTGTTTAATATTACAGAAGGCCGCGCATTTAGTAGCTGTTGCTGAAGAGAAGTCAGGGAAGATAAGAATGTGGTTATTTTCATATATAATATCTTCCTTGTTTCTGAGGAGTGCCATCACCTCTAGCTTAAATGATAATCATTCAAAACGAACTATAAAATATCTTGATCGGGGTCCGACGGTGTTTGATCCGCGTACGTGGTAAGCCGCTGCTATCTCAGTTCTGCTTTAAAGTCGTCCCCGATTATTTTAGAAAAAAGTTCAGCTGCGAATTTCACAGGGTTTGAACTTTCTCGATTCTCCGGCAGACCTTCAATTCTGACATTATACCTTCTACTCCCATCTTCTAAAGCAGCCAGTCTGTCTCCAAGTTTTTCTCCAAGTTTTTTGCATTCGGAACTGACATTTACTGCTCTTTCCTCAGCACTGGCAGCTAAATGTTCGGCCATTTCAATCCGATTCGTGAATGTCTCCTTGAAATGCTCCAATTGATCAGCAAGTGTGCTCAGTTTAACCGAGTTTTCCTGAATGCACTCTTCAATTTTACCTAGCACCTGTCGAAGCTCAAGTTGCACCTCTTGACGTAGCCTTTCATTTGCCTGTTGGAATTCCTGTCGCAGCCTTTCATTTGCCTGTTGGAATTCCTGTTGCAGCCATTCATTGGCCTGTTTCATCTCCTGTTTCAGTCTCTCATGTGCCTTTTCCCTTGCTTTCTCATTAGCCTTCTCGCAACACCTTCAGTTCAGATAGTTCAATTGTGCTTTCTTGTACCGTAGATGAAGCAGCAGACTTTGCTGTAGCCGGTGTCCCCGCTGCTCGAGGCTCGCGTAATTGTGTAATTGAAGTCGTGGACTTCAAGACCCTTTCCAGTTTCATGTGATCTTCTCCAATCGGCAAGCTATCCAGATCTGCACTCACGATCGCACCTTCGCTCCCCTTTTCGCTCTCAGCCGGCGACGATGTAGCAGACCGTGGTCCCGAGGAGTCTGTGCTTTCGCCCATCTGATCCAGGTCTGTCTCTGAAAGGCCGTATCTAGAACTGGGGCTTGCTGATCGCAGCTTGGGTGTAGCTTTAGTTTTCGATTCTTTTGAACCCCCCTTCTTGTTGGCCATGTTTATATGTGCTTACATATACTGTAGCAGTCCCTCTCGGGTTGAATAAATACAGGATATCTCAGGATAATAAGCAAATAATATGAAAAATAACACCACTGCTAGCGGAGCTCCACTTCAGACGTCCATCTCTCGCATCGGACGAGACCAACTCCTGCTTTTCCTATTTCAAAGCATTCCCATATACATTAACAAATATTTTTTTAAGAAATTACATTCAATGATAACTTCATTTATTTGGAATTTGAAACATCCATGCATCGAAAGGGTGACACTACAACAACCTAAAGCAGAAGGGGGCATGGCACTTCCCAACTTTCAATTTAATTACTGAGTGGAAAATATACAAGCTACATATACCTGGACAATGACACAAATTGATGAATACCCCAAGCCTGGTCTGCAATAGAAATAAAATATTGCATTACTTTTTTATATTTCCTGCTCTGTGCCCCAGTTAATACAAACTACAGTCACTACATTAAAAATTCAATTATCCTTCATTCTCTCAGAATATGGAACCAATGTAGAAAGCACTTTAAAACAAAAAAGCTTTTATCTGTTGCA